>NC_142954.1:13676859-13709359 GCF_046866305.1 Octopus bimaculoides | reverse complement strand
GATTAAATAGAAACAAGGATACTAACACATAACTATGACACACACACACACACACACACATCTGTACATCTATAGTTTACTATACACACATCAACATGCATGAGTATGTGTGCCCATACATATACATGCATACATACATATATATATATATATATATATATATATATATAACTGAATATTTTTATATTAACTTATTACATTTTCAAATCTCTTTAGCTTCTCTTTTTCCTTATTGATTTTATACAGTGGTGGTGGTGGTTGTGGTAGTAATAATATCATCTCCTCCCTTTCTTGCTCAATTTTCTTCTCTTTTAATTCATTTCTCAACTTCTTTCCTTTCGTTTTTTTTTTGTCTTTTCATAAATTCTTTTATTCCCACTTTCTAATTCAATATACATACACACATGTACATACATACATACCTACCTACATACATATATATATACACACAAATACATATGGATATATATATATTACATAATAAATAATATACATATATATACAAGTATATATACATTTATATACACAGACACACACATACATAATTATATACACACGTGTATATATATATATATATATATATATATATATATATATATATATATATATATATGAATAATGAAAAGTATATCAATACATAAATGTACAGATATACACAGATAATATGTGAATGTGCAAACTGAGTGTAAGCACAAATACAAATATTTGCATACAAACACTCATATACATACATGCATTCAAAAATACATACATACATATGGATAGATAGATACACACACACACATCAAATGTGATATATTTCTATCTTACTCTCATATTCTACAAATTTCTACCTTGACAACAACAACAGCAACAACAACCTCAAGCAATAAAACCATCACCACCCCAGCCATCCCTACCACTAATAACACCCGTCCCCCCCTCAGATCACATGTACTTTTAAAGGTTCTGGGACAAACATCACATCATTTCCTCCTTGGTTTCTTGTGTGTTTGTTTTTCATTTTCCCTCTTTGAGTGCTTTAATTAATCCTTTTAAATCGGGATTTATCAGGTATACATGCATATACACAAACAAATATGAATACATGATTATACATATTTGACATATATATATTTATATATACATACATGTAATATGTATGTACATATTTATATATATATATGTACACATACACATATGCAAATATATACATATATATATGAATATATGGTTATCTATATATATGTATATATGAAAGCACACACACACATGCGTGCATGCTCACATGTGCCTACACAAACGCATGTACACACAAAGGCACGAGACATTTTTTAATACTGTTCTCATAAATATAAATAGAGTCCCATGTTTACATTTTATGCTATTTATGCAACAGTTTGTATATCAGCATCAAGCATGTATTGGTGTGTGTGTGTGTGTGTGTGTGTGTGTGTGTGTGTGAGTGTAAGTGTGTGTGTGTGTGTGTATCAATACATGTATACATCTGTGTATCACTTGCCTGTGATTAGGTGATTTATGTTGGAAATAAATTAATAAAATGTAATAAACTGTCTTATTATTATTATTATTATTATTATTATTATTATTAGGGTGATGAAGTGGCAAAATTGTTACCCCACTGGGTGAAATGCTTAGCATTATTTCATCAGTCTTTATGTTCTGAGTTCAAATTCTGCCGAGGTTGATTTGGCCTTTCATCCTTTCAAGGTTGATAAATTAAGTACCAGTCAAGTACTGGGGGTCGATGTAATCAACTAGTCCCCTCCCCACAAATTTGAAGCCTTGTGCCTTCAATAGAATGGATTATTATTGAGTGAGAAAGCAGTGCATGCCATCAAAGTGACACTGGGGTACAAATATACGAAGCCCAGTATACCCACCATGACTATCTGTCTGATAAGGGTACACCTATTATTGTTATTATTTTATTGTCTTTGCACAGCTTCTAATGCTGGAGATGTACTACGGTGTCAGCTGTTCACTACCAGTGAACTAAGGTAACACCCCTTATTTTCCGAGCACCATCCGGAATATTCGAGTGGTTCCAAGCAGTGCTGTTTTCTACAAGTGCTCCACCTTTATTGCAGCCCCTATTTGTTCCATGTACTTCTCGAGATTTTTACTCACTGTTCCCAGGGCTCCGACAATTATTGGTACTACTACCACCTTTTTCAACGACTACAGCTGCTTAACCTCCCAAGCTAACCTGTCATATCAATCAACTTTCCTTTCTTCCTCATCACATACCTTGTTGTCATCTGGGCTTGTTATATCTATGATCCAGCATCATTTGCTTTCTTTCTCATTTAAAGCTATATCTGGTTTCCTATTCTCTATCTCATGGTTGCACTGAATCATAAGATCCCATAGGATCTTTGCATCATCATTTTCAATGATGCCCTTGGGTTTATGTTCGTACCACTTTTTTGCTCTGTCAAGACTATACTTGCTGCAAATTGTCCAATGGACAATCCTTGCTATATTGTTATGATGTCTCTTATATTCTTTCTGGGATAGTGGTCTACATTGACTGACTTTCTGATGTGTTGTCTATTCTGTATTTGATGTGTTGTCATCACCGTCGTCATTGTTGTCAACCAGCTTCAGTTGGTGACACTCTGAGATTCCAGTACTCCTTAGAGTTTTCAAGTAGCTAAAAAAACAGTTTTATATTTTTTGTAGAAATTAATGAGGTAGTGAGTAGGTGTCTCTATATGGTTACTTACATTGCTAGAAACAGCAGCCAGTCCTCCCTTAAACCATACCTTACCATCTTATCAAAACGAGCACAAAATGATACAGTGAATGGTGCCTCTATTTTATTTTACCTGCTATAAACAGCAGCCAGTCTAGATTTACTATATTTCCTGACGGTAGTTGAGTGTAGGTCTAGAGACTCAGTGATCAAGAATTTAATGTCAAAGGATTGCAGCCAACAATGAAACACGGCAGCTATTCTGGTCTGGGGAGCAATGGTTGATCAGAGCTGGTGGAGATTGAGGGAAACAAACTCAGATAAATATATGTCCATATTGCATAAATGACTCCTTCCAGTCATTCTCCAGGGGTGAAATGATTAAAGAAGGCTCTTTATTTATGGAAGATGGGGCTCCTTGTCACACAGCTAAAATGACCCAAGATTTGTTGGATGAGAATGGCATTAAAAAGCTTCCATAGCCAAACCAGTCACCAGATACGAACCCTATTGAACACTTCTGAGACATAATGGACAAGGCACTTCATAAAAAGAACAAGAAAGCATCTTCAAACCTAGATCTTTGGAGATTACTGCATGAAACTTGGCAAGAAATTCCTCAAGAGAATATTCGTCATCTGATCATTAACATGCGTAATAGAGTCCTTGCATTGAAAAATGCAAAGGGCATGTCTACTAGATATTAAATATTAACATTATAACCATTAATAAATAATTTAAATGTATAATTTAAGATTTAAATAAATTCTGATGATTATAAGAGTGCCTATTTACTTTTGGCATGTCCCTGTATACATATATATTCTTTTATTTGTTTCAGTCAGTTGACTGTGGCCATGCTGGAGCACCACCTTTAGTCAAACAAATTGAACCCAGGACTTATTCTTTGTAAGCCTAATACTTATTCTATCGGTCTTTTTTGCTGAACCGCTAAGTTATAGGGGACATAAAAACACCAACATCAGTTCTCAAGGGATGGTGGGGGGACAAACACAGACACACAAATATGTATATATATATATATATATATATATATATATATATGTATATATATATATATATATATATATATATATATATATATATATATATATATATATATATATATATGGGCTTCTTTCAGTTTCTGTCTACCAAATCCACTCTCAAGGCTTTAGTCAGGTCAAGGCGATAGTAGAAGTTACATGGTGCCATGCAGTGGGACTAAACCTGGAACCATGTGGTTGGTAAGCAAGCTTCTTACCACACGGTCACTCCTGTGCCTATTAGGACCCTATGATGAATATTCTCTTGCAGAATTTCTTGCCAAGCTTCATGTAGTAATCTCCAAAGATCTAGCTTTGAAGACACCCTGTTCATTATGTCCCAGAAGTGTTCAATAGGGTTCATATCTGGTCACTGGTTTGGCCATGGAAACTTTTTAATGCCATTCTCATCCAACAAATCTTGGATCATTTTAGCCGTGTGACATCATTAAATAGTCTTTTCTAATCATTTCACCACTGCAATATGGACACATATTTATTTGTGCCTTATATATATACATACATACGTACCTATCAGTGGGTGCCTAGCACTGGGAGTGAACTTAAAACAATGTGGTTGCAAAATGAACTTCTTAATCAAACAACCCTGCTTGTGTCTACCCACCCCACATATATATATAGATACACCCACATATGTGTGTGTGTGTATATATGTGTGTGTGTGTGTGTGTGTGTGTGTGTGTGTGTGTGTGTGTGTGTGTGTGTGTGTGTGTGAATAGAGAAAAAACTAGTTTTAAAACTGTGAATATATATATATGTATACATACATACACATATGCATATATATTCATATACTGACATAAGTACATTTGTGTGTATACATAATGAAAGATGGATGTAGAATTCTACATGATGGAAGACAAAGAATGGCAAAACTAAGAAAATGTCATTAGGCAGCATCAAAGAGAGGAAAAGACTGGAATATTTTGGACGGTTAATTTTATATACATGTACATATATATGTATGTATATATACTTATTTGTGTGTGTGTGTTGATAACTACATTTGCATGTATGTATATATGTGTGCACATGTGTGTGAGTATGCACACAAGGAAGGAAAGACAGTGTAAGAGAAAGAGAGAGAGAGAGTGTGTGAAAGAGAGGGAGACATAGTTAATGGATGGGAAAATTAAGGTAAAAAGCGGAAGAATGGAAAAAAACCCAAGAATTATGTGGTTGGGAAATGACAAGAATTGGACAGACATATTGAGTGTATATGGGGGGGAGGGGGATGGTGGCATTGTATACATGTTGGGGGGTGGTATATGATGGTATTGGAGGTGGTAGTGGTGATGATAGTGATGATGATGATGATGATGGTGATGGTGATCATATGTATGTCTTAGAGGATGGGAGGCAGAATTGATTTTATATGTAAAGAAGACTTCAAATATATTTTGTATTTACAACTTTGCTTCTGTACAGCAAATATTCTCAGTCAATTATATCCTGGCCGATGCATATGAAAATGTCTTTATAGGTGCAGGCGTGGCTGTGTAGTAAGAAGCTTACTTCCCAACCAGATGGTTTCAGGTTCAGTCTCAATGCATGCACTTTGTGCAAGCATCATCTTCTATATTCTTGGGCAAACTAAAGTTTTGCAGGTGAATTTGATAGATGGAAACTAAAGGAAGCCCATCACACATATATATATATATATATATATATATATATATATATATATATATATGGGAAAAAAAAGTCAAGGTAGAAAATGCTAAAATAATTTTATGAAAAAACATTTCAGTACCGGTTTCAGTCATTGAGACCTTTTCAACTGTAAGCATGGAAAACAATTCAATTTTGGAAAAATTAAAAGAAAAATTTTTTAAAAGAATATTTGCATAGTATTCAAACACAAGGGGCATTTTCCTAGTTAATGCTTGTTTCTGTCTCTCTTGTTTACTCTTGTGGGTTCAAGGTTGAACACACAAAAGAAAACAAGAGAGACCTCAAACCCGCAAGAGAGACAAAAACATGCAGAAACATGGAAAATGCCCCTTCTATTTGAATACTATGCAAATATTCTTTTAAAATACTTTTCTTTTAATTTTTCCAAAATTTAATTGTTTTCCATGCTTACAGTTGAAAAAGTGTCAATGACTGAAACCGGTACTGAAATGTTTTTTATAAAATTATTTTAACATTTTCTACCTTGATTTTTTTCCCATATATATCAACCCGTGTGTTCCTTTTCAACCTTCAATATGTGTGTGTATATATATATATATATATATATATATATATATATATATGCGAGTAAAAATAAATACAAAAAAGGGGGGGGGGTTTGTATGATTCTGTATAGAGGAATATATTATTTTGTTTAAAAAAATTCCAACACTGTTTTTTATGTTTTATTTATATTCCTGCAAAACCAATGTGAGATATAGAATATGGAATATACAATATATAATATAATATACAATATATAATATAAAATAAAAATGGATGGTACTATGAAATAAAGTATTGAATGTCTTATTGAATATATGGAATATGTCTTATTGAATAGATGAAATATTGAGTGTTCAATATAAAGGATTAAATATATAAATATATATATATAATTAAATAAGGCAGCAGTTTAGCAATGTATCACCAAAAAAGAAAACCATAATTGTCATTAAATATGACAAGAGAATACCTACAATGCTAGAAATAAGAGCTAAATTGGTCTGATGCTGCAGTCAATGCACATAATTGTATACATACATACTGCCAGTGACAGTAAACGGCTGAAGGTGACAGTCATGATAATATATACACAAATATATGTGTGTGTGTGTGTGTGCGCATGTACGTGTATATATATATATAGATAGATAGATAGATATAGTATATGTGTGTGTGTCTTTGTGTCTGTGCTTGTCTCTTGGTGACAGTGATGCTGTTTTTATGTCCCTGTAACTTACCAGTTCAGTTCAGCAAAAGACACTGACAGAATAAGTATTAGGTTTAACAAAAAATGTCCTCGGGTCAATTCATTTGATTGAGATTTCCTCAAGGCAGTGCTCCAGCATGGCTGCAGTCAAATGACTGAAAGAAATGAAAGATAAAAAATAAAAGATGTATGTTTTGTAATAATACAGGGTTGTCATAGATACCCTGAGTCTATGGAAGGGGTCAATAGTACCCCAGTATTATTACATAGCGCACGCAAGGCAAGCCAGGTGGCAGAATCGTTAGTGCACCAGACAAAATACCTCGGTATTTCACTAGTCGCAACGTTCTGAGTTCAAATTTTGCCGAGGTCGACTCAGCCTTTCATCCTTTCGTGGTCGATTAAATAAGTACCAGTTATGCACTGAGGCTGATGTAATCGGCTTAATCCCTTCCCCCCAAATTTGAGGCCTTGTGGTTCCAGTAGAAAGGTTTAGTGTGGTAAGTAGCTTGCTTATGAACCACATAGGTTCAGTCCCACTGCGTGGCACCTTCGGCAAGTGTCTTCTACTATAGCCTCGGGCTGACCAAAGCCTTGTGAGTGGATTTGGTATATATGTATGTGTGTGTGTGTGTGTGTGTGTGTGTGTGTGTGTGTGTGTGTGTGTGTGTGTGTGTGTGTGTGGATGTTTATATGTCTCTGTTTGTCCCCCCAACACCGCTTGATAACTGACGCTGGTGTGTTTACATCCCCGTAACTTAGCAGTCCGGCAAAAGAGACCGATAGAATAAGTACTAGGCTTACGAAAAATAAGCCTCTTGGAGTGGTTGATGTTAGGAAGACATCCAGCCATAGAAACCATATCAAATCAGATTGGAATCTGGTGCAGCTCCCCAGCTTACCAGTTTTAAGTCAAACAGTCCAACCCATGCCAGTCCAACCCATGGAAAACGGACATAAAATGCTGCTGCTGCTGCTGCTGGTGGTGGTGGTGGTGGTGGTGGTGGTGGTGGTGGTGGTGGTGGTGGTGTGTGTGTGTGTGTGTGTGTGTGTGTGTGTGTGTGTGTGTGTGTGTGTGTGTGTATATATAAATATACATATATATATATATATATATATATATATATATATATATATATAAATGAGAATAAGAAGAAAATGGAGAAATTGACCTACAGACATCAGTTTATTTAACGATATTCAAATCTATATCATGAAATTCCAGTCCTACAGCTGTTTCCATATCCAATCAGTTCAATTTAATTTGAATTTTCATGTTCAACTGGTTATTGGGTATTTCATCAGGGAAGAATTTTCCAAAAGAAAGTTACATTTCAACATGTTAGTTGACCTACGACAGGCTCAGATGTGTGCGTTTTAGAATCTGTGTGTTTTTTTTTTTTAAACATCAATTTCATCTATATACATATAAACAAATACGTATTTGTCCTTATCTTGTTTGTTGCAGGTGTGGCCATGTGGTTAAGAAGTTAATGTCAGGACGATATAGTCTTAGCTTCAATCCTACAGAATCGACCTTGCCAAATGGTGTCTTCTATTATTGCTGTGAGCTGACCAATGTTGAATGACTGAAATTTAGGAGATAGAAACTGGAAGAAGCCTCTGTGTAACTTTGTACTCCCCTTCCCTCAAGAGGTGCTCATTGACTGTAAATAAAAAGCCACCATTCAAATAAACAGTGTCATTTTTTTACAATCCTCTTTGGAGACGCATGGCTTGTTTACAGATTAAGTGAAAATATTAATTTGCTCAGAAATAACTGAGGGTTGGTGACAGAAAAAGCATCCAAGCGTAGGAAAAAATTTGCTCCAAACTAAGTTTTGTCTAACACAGGCAAGCATGGAAAAGTGGACGTTAAAATGGAACACGAGTGAAATTATGCTTACGTGTGTGCATGTGTTGCATGTATTATGTATGTATCTTATTTTTTCTTCTATTTGCCTCAGTTATTATACTGCAGCCAAGCTGGAGCACCACCCTGAGGGATCTTTTAGTCAAATAAATCAACACCAGTACTGATTTTGTTTTTAAAATCTGACACTTATTCCATCAGTCTCTGTTGCTGAACTGCTAGGTTACGAGAATGTAAACACACCAACACTGGTATGTGCTATGTGATTTGTAACAGCATTGGGGCATTTTAGCTCCTATGTTTAGCAATATACTGTAACTAAACTTGACTCTGTTAGTCAAGTTTAGTTATAGTATAATGTTGCAAACAGCTGTTTTTATTAATTTTTTGTATACACATTAGTGATCTATTAAAACCTCCATAGATTTTTATGGTGAATATATATACTCTGATAGCCTGGATTCAACCAAATGAGCTGGCCTTGTTGAAGATGGCAACAGAAATTGCTGAAACTAGCCGAGCAGTCTAAGGAATTCTCGGTTTGGTGTTCAGGGCAATTGCAGCCCATATCAGAGTATGTGTTATGTGCTTTGTATCAGCATTCAAGCATTTTAGCTCTTATTTCTAGCAATGTAGGTTATAGCACACCCTTAGTCAAGTTTAGTTGACAACTATAATTTTCCTTTGCGGTATAGTATTTGCAAACAGTTGTTTTTATTAATTTATATATATGTATATATATGATGGACTTCTTTCAGCTCTCCTCTACCAAATCCACTCACAAAGTTTGGTCAGGCCAAGAATATAGTAAAAGACACATGCCCAAAGTGCCACACAGTGGAAGTGAACCCAGGACCATGTGGTTGGGAAACAAACTTCTTACCACACAACCACACATGTGTCTATATATGTATAGGCAGGCATGTGTGTGTGTGTGTGTGTGTGTGTGTGTGTGTGTGTGTGTGTGTGTGTGTGTGTGTATATATATATATAAAATAGACTGAAAAGAGAATGAAAGAGAGAGGGGAGAAAGAGAGACACAGTGACAGAGAGAACAAGAGAAAGGGGGAGAGAGAGAAACAGAGAGGAGACAGAGAGAAAGAAAGAGACAGTCACAGAAAGTGGCATGTAGGTAGGCAGACAGACATTAAGGGGTAATTCTGTGTTTTTCCCAGTTTCAATGTAAACCTTGTTGGAAATTGTCCAACATTTTTGTCCTTTAACAATACTTTAATAGACTTTATTAGATTTATCAGTGAATTTATGTGAACGGTTGACTGGGTTTGATGGTCTTGGGGAGAGAAAATAGATAAAGGAGATAAGAAATGAAGGAGACAGAAAGCAATTATGTTGGGAGATGATGGAGAAGACAAAGATGAGGAAGGAGACAAAAGAGAAATGGAAAGAGAGAGAGAAGAAGAAAAAAAGAAAAGGTGGCAAGCTGGCAGAATCGTTAGCACGCCGGGCGAAATGCTTACTAGTATTTCATCTGTCGTTACGTTCTGAGTTCAAATTCCGCCGGGGTCAACTTAGCCTTTCATCCTTTTGGGGCCCAATAAATTAAGTACCAGTTACGCACTGGGGTCGATGTAATCGACTTAATCCCTTTGTCTGTCCTTGTTTGTCCCCTCTATGTTTAGCCCCTTGTGGGCAATAAAGAAATAAGAAACGTTAGCACACCGGGCGAAATGCTTAGCAGTATTTTGTCTGTCTTTACGTTCTGAGTTCTGATGATTCCAGAGCATTTAGAATCCTTTTATGCTTTGATACTGGTGATATGTTTCCATCTCCTTACAAACTTTGTACACAAAAGTTCTGGCAACTTTTAAAAATTGAGATATTTCTAAATCACTATGCTCAGCCTTTATAACCACAATAACAGCACATTTCTTCATTTCTTGAATAAGCTTAGAGTCTGCCGCAATTATTTCTTGTAACAAAGTTTATTTCTTGTAACAAAGTTTATTTCTTGTAACAGAGTTAGCAAAAAATGCAGCAATGACCCCAAAATTGTATGTCCTCAAATACCTTATGCACCCTGTACATACACACACAATGGGCTTCTTTCAGTTTCTGTCTACCAAATCCACTCACAAGGCTTTGGTCAGCCTGAGACTATAGTAGAAGACACTTGTCCAAGGTGCCATGCAGTTGGACTGAACTCTGAGCCATGTGTTTGAAAAGCAAGCTTCTTAACTGCACCACACATGTATTATTTAATTATGCCATTCACAGAAGTTATTCAATGATTCTTGAGAAAATATTGGACTGAATCTAATTTGTCTCATGGGTGAAAACCAACCCACAAGAGACAAGTGTTCTATCCAGGGGGACATTTTCCACTCACCATAAAACAATAGAAGCTGGAGAAATATCTTAGCTGTGTGAGTTACACAAGTTTTGATAATTTGAAAGTGCACAATATAATATGCATGAAATATGAAAGTACATATATATGTATAGACAGGATTAGCCAAGATCTTGACTGAGACATTCTCAATTATTCAAATGAATCCAAGTATTATCTGCTTAATTAACAAAAAAAAAAAAATGGAAATTAATACCAGATAATAATATTTGCATGGAGATGTGAAGTAGTCGTAGGAAGATCATCCAAATGTATCACTGTTTGGTTTTATACAGGATATATTTGTACTACATGGTTCCTGGTTCAGTCCCACTGTGTGGCACTTTGGGCAAGTGACTTTGACTATTGCACTGGGCCAACGAAAGCCTTGTGAATGGATTTAGTAAACAGAAACTGAAGGAAGCCCATGGTATGTGTGTGTAGATAGCTTTTTGTGTTTGTGTTTGTCTCCCACCAATGTTGTTATGTTTATGTCTCTGCGACTTAGTGGTTCGTCGAAAGAGACTGATAGAATAACTACCAGGCTTTAAAAAATAAGGTACTGGAGTTGGTTAATTTGTCTAAAACTTCTTCAAGGTGGTGCCCCAGCATGGTCACAATCTAATGCCTGAAAGAAGTAAAAATTAAAAGATAAAAGATATATATATATATATATAGGCACATGAGTGGCTGTGTGGTAAGAAACTTGCTTACCAACCACATGGTTCTGGGTTCAATCCTACTGCGTGGCACCTTGGGCAAGTGTCGTCTACTATAGCCTTGGGCCAACCAAAGCCTTGTGAGTGCATTCCGCAGACAGAAACTGAAAGAAGCCTATTGTATAAATATTCATTTTTGTGTGTTTGTGTGCCCCCCCCCCACCAAGCATCGCTTGACAGCTGATGTGGGTGCGTTTGCTTAGCAGCTCAGCAAAAGAGACTGATAGAATAAGTACTGAGCTTACAAAGAATAAGTCCTGGGGTCAATTTGCTCGACTAAAGGGGGTGCTCCAGCATGGTCAGATGACTGAGACAAATAAAAGAATAAAAACAATAAAATATATATATATGTAATATATGATGATATTAGGGAAAAAATTCACGTGTAGTCATTTTTACTATTTTAATATTTATTACTTTGTACTTTTTTGATTTTTATTATAGGTCTTTTTAGTGTATTTACTTATAAAATTTTTCTATATGA
The DNA here is from genome assembly GCF_046866305.1 of Octopus bimaculoides. NCBI lineage: Eukaryota > Metazoa > Mollusca > Cephalopoda > Octopoda > Octopodidae > Octopus > Octopus bimaculoides. The sequence goes on along the minus strand of NC_142954.1, from coordinate 13,697,284 downwards.
GATTGTGGATTTTCATGAATGAATTAAATAATTGTGGTTTTTTTCTCTAAATCATATATTTTATGTATGTTATATATATATATATATATATATATATGGGAGAATATACAAATAATAACAACAGACGAGGACAGGTGGTGTAAATAACAAAAGGATATATTAGTATGACGCTCGGGAATATATATATATATATATATATATATATATATATATATATATATATATTTCTATATATATATATATTTCTATATATATATATATATATATAAAATTTTTCATAGAAAACTATGTAATCGTTACCAATATATTAGCGTCAAATCTCTCTCTTAAATTTAAAAATTAAAAACTTTGGATATATATATATATATATATATATGACACCACTTCCACTGCCACCACTCCTGTCACCACCATTGCCACCACGACTACTGCGACCACCCACCTCTTCCCTATGCTGTAATGACAGCTATTCACATGAATTCTGACATAACATAATTGGCTCCCCTTTTCCAGTTGAATGACTTTCTTCATCAGTATCTGGTGATAGAGCAGGAGTCACATGTTCTCTGCAGCGATTGTCTGCTGAAGAAGAGACCAACAACCACTTCTCAATAAAACCACTGATATATGACTGGAACCATCATCCAGCAACATCCCTAATGTGTAATGTGTAATGTGGTAGTAAGTGGATATCAACAGACCTACTTATGGACGTCTTTGTAGCTGGGGTGGGGATTTTCGTTGGCCAGTTACATGGCCTCTGGGAGTGGCAAGTGGGAGGGAAGAAGGTTTCTTTAAACTGGAAACTTGGTCTAATTGCTTGCAAGAGAGTTACCCTTTGCTAAAGGCACTCAAGGTGCCTGGTGGTGGTATTAAAGCAGGTGGTGGATTGAGTTTTTTTTATGCGATTTCTTTCCCAAAGTATTAGTCAATATGAAGCTATCGTAAATGAGGAAAGAAATACTCACCCAAAGTACCAAGAAGCTGGGATAGGACCCAGAAGCAAGGATAGTTGTGTGATATTGAATGTACCTGGCCCTTCATTTTATCAGATGTTGAGGTGTGATTTAAGAGAGATTTGGCTACTATTTTTAGCAAGTCAGACAACAACAGCACTGATCATGCTCCCCCTATTGACTCAGAAATTGGTTGACACATTTCTCTGTTACATTTGTTAGAAGCTTAGTCCCTCCATCTGGCACTATGCAAAAGCAGGTAGCTGCTGCGATTGTCGGACTATTTAGTTGGAGTTATCCATTCATCCACGATTGCTTAATACTAATGTCATTGACCTGGAGAAATGAAACACAAATCCGATATGTCACAGTTCTTGTGGAATGCTGTCACTATGACATAGTGGTTAGGTGTGTGTGTGGGGGGGGGGGGCTAGTAGTAGTAAACGTAGTGGTGGTGGCGGTGGTTATTTAGAGAAGTAAGGCATAATCTTCAAATCTCATTGCAGCAGGATATGCACTTTTAAAAAAGAAATCGTCATGGCATTTACACACACATACACAAAATCATTTACACATATGCACAGAGAAACTTCTACCACACACATACACGTACAAATTTATGTAGTTTTATGTATGTGCATATGTGTGCTTGCATACATGTGTGTGTGAATGTATTTTTTTTCACACCATACCTAATTTCATCTGATGTGTTAATCAACCAAGACATGACCCACATATTCATACACACACACACCTTCACTCTCTCTTTCTCTCTCTCCCTCTCTCATTCTTTCTTTCTCTCATCCCTACTATAACACCACCTCCATTCAGCTGATATAATTTTCCTTACAAATGTTTGTTTTGAGTTGTTGCTTTGTTTCATTTCGTTATTTTTTTTCAGAGTTAAATAAGAAAAATCGTTTTATCTATTTATTTGTTTTTCATGGCAGCAGCAGAAGAGAAGAACGAAAGGCAATTGAAAGGGCTTCACAGAAAAAGAGAGAAAGATAATGACAAACATCATAATAGAGAGAGAGAGAGTTATGTTAACACTGAGAGAAAAAGAGAGAAAATATTATGAGAGACTCTAACGTGATGGTGAAAATAGAAAAGAAAATAAATTGTGTTGGGTTTTCACAATGAAATGTGTGACGGGAAGGCTTTATTGGGGAGCAGACAGAGTAAGAAGTGGGAATTCTTGGCCATATGTCTTTGAGATTTGTTGCCAAATGAACAACAATGCTTTAATAAACTGAAATAGGATCCACTTCATATTTATAGCTGTCCTCTCAATGAAATATAGTCTCAAATTTGAGAAGTAACAGAGAAAATAACTTGATAGTTTGGAGAACAATGTTGTTCTGTGAAACAAACTAAATTATGGGCCCTAAGATTGATATGGTGAGTGGATGGTTCCATTTTTTTATCTCGTTATTTTTGAATAAAACAAAGAAAGAAGTGGAAAAAATAATATATTTTATTTTTCTCAAAACATTAATTTCACACAGTTAAATCTAAATCTAATATTTAATGTTTTCTATTTTCTTCTGTTTCTCTATCAATAAGCACATTTCTGTATGATTGTGTGCTTCACTGGCGATGACTAACACACAGATAATTCATTATAAGTAATATATTCAGATTTATTGTCTTCATTTCAAAGGAAGAAAAAAAATGGAAGGAAGGATGGTAAAAGTCAAAGACAAACAGCACTAATGCTGAAATTAGTCATAAATCTACATTGGAATCCAATATATGAGTGCATCCAACACACTAACAGGACACATACACTAAAAATATGGTGGAGATCAAGAAAGGAAAGGAAAAAAAAGGCTGAAAACAGGCTGTGTTCACAAGCACTAAAATATGGCCAGTTTAGTATTTATAGCTTCACTGTCAATGAAATAAATATATTGTAAAGTTAGCCTGAGAGATAGCAGACAAAATGGCTGTAGTTTGGTAGATATGGCACAGCATTCATAAAGGTATAATATTTCAAGTTCGGTTGGTCAACAGTGAATCTCAAAAGTAAAAGAAAGCATTTGAAATTAACTGTTGTTGAAATATAGGGTGTCAGGATTATTTGGGAATGTAACAAACTAAAACTGGAACCACTGTTTAACTCCTTAGCATTTGAACTGACCATATCCGGCGAAAATATTCCATCTGCTTTATGTTCAGACTGACCAGACCCAGGCCCTCACGTCTACCCTAAAAATATACAATCACATCATCAAAATCTCAAAGCTTTGAGATAATCCATGATTAATTCAAAACAATGTGAATAAAGAAGCATCAGGTTTGACATAGTAATCTGAATGCTAATGGATTAACTCATTCAGTGAAATTTATTTTGTGTAATTATATCTCCAATATAATTATTATTCCCACATAGTTATTATACATTCTGTGTCATTAAAATGTGTGTATGTAACACTGACCAATGCTCTACTTTCAATGAAACCATTTGCATCGAGGTCAACGAGATGGTCATGATCCTATTCATCCATTGAAATGTTTTACATTAAGATCAGTTTAATGGCTACAGCTGTGTTTTTATTGGAATGGTGTACACAAAGGTCAGACCTAGTTACATCTCCACTTCCATTAAAAGGTTTTTATTTCCAGTTTGGTTTGGTATATATTTCACAACTTTCACTACAATATATCGGAGAGCCAAGGTCAGTTTGGAAAATAACAAGCAAAAATATGGTTAGTTGTGTGGTTCAATTCGAATTTCAATCAGAATTTATTAAGTAATGGTCAATTACACAGAATACGAAAGCTAAATGAGAAGCAGTTTGATATTCAAAGCCACCATTCTACACTGGAATTTGTTTTGTCAAGATTAGTTTGAGGAATGTCAGACCAAAATAGATATAACTTGTTAGTTACAAGTCCAATTTTATTGAAATACATTGTGTCAAAATCAATTTGGGAGATGCCAGACGTAAAAGACAGATTTCTACATATAGAATAACATCCATTGCAAGTTATGTCACAGACATACAGTAGGTATATATAAATATATGTGTGTGTGTGTGTACATATGTATGTAAGTATGAATGTATGTATCTTTGCATGTGTGTGCATATATATATATGTAATATACACATGCTAACAAAGATGTATAGGGTGAGAGAAAGATGGACAGGCAGCAAGATGCAGATATTTTATTTAGTCCTAATAATGGCTATCAATTTACAGTTAATCTGATATTATAACTTCCCATGATTTCCGATATGGCATATTGGTTGAGAAAGTGAGCACATGCTTTCACCCTATATCAATCCATCTATCTATCTATTTATCTGTCTGCCTATCTATTTGGCTACATATCTGTCTATTAGTCTATACACACACACACACACACACACACACTTACATATACACAAGCCCCCACACCCAAATATATGCATGTGTAAATATAGATATCTGTGTGTATATGTGTTTGTGTGAATAAAAGTGTGCGTGTGTGTATGTGTGTGTATATATATATATATATACATACGTACATACATATATATACACACGAGAATAAACGTGTGTGTGTGTGTGTGTGTGTACACACACACACACACACACACACACACACACACACACACAATTTAAATTATGATAGAAGATCAGAAAGACCGCACTCAAACTTTGTGTTGGAAGAATGCAAAACCTGATATATATTTATTCAATCCATTAAAGTTATTGGTCAGCTGGTCAAGCATGGTCACAATATAATCCGTGCTTATCTCAGCACAATGATAATTACACACAGACACACCCACATGTACATACACATATACATGTGTGTGCATACAAATATACTTCATATAATATGTGTATATATTAGAGGTGTGTTATCTTATTCATGCATGACTTTCAGGTGTTTTAACACCCAGCACTTTGTGCAAGTACCTCCCAACATGCCAAATCACAGCATACTGGTAAATCCACAATGCTTATATGTTATGTATGTGTGGTCGATAATGTTTTGTACATTAGCACTGCTTCTATCTCATATTCAAATCTATTCCTGTCAAAGGGCCGAGACACCTGATGCCTGGCTGCACTCAATAAGATCAGTACCCCGCAGCAGAAGTGTTATGACCGATCTGTCTGGTTGTGTAAAGCACCCATGGCGATGCCACATAAAAGCACCTGTGTGGTACCATGTAAAAGCACCTATGCGGTCCCACATAAAAGGGCTTGTGGGGCATCACATAGTCATACAGCATCATAAAGCATTCATACAGCTTCACATAGAAGTGCTCGTACATTGACACATAACAGCATCCAGCACACTCTGTGAAGTGGTCGGCATGTTAGGAAGGGCTGGAGACAAAGTGGCTGAGTTCTTTTCAAGTGCTGGACCTCACAGAGGCAATGACTGATGAGACCTTTGGCATTATGTCGTGCTTGAAAAGAAGACCCATCAAACCAAGCAAAATTGCAGTCATTGCAGACACTGGCATCACACGGATGGCAGCTGTACTGGTGGCATGTAAAATCACCCTGGCGTCACACAAATGGCACCCATGCCGGTGGAACGTACAGGCTTCCATTACACACTTTGAGTGGTTGGCATTAGGAAGGGCATCTAGCTGTAGAAAACCATACCAAATCAGACTGGAATCTTGTGCAGCCTAGTCAAACTGTCCAACTCATACCAGCATGGACAACAGGCATTAAATGATGATAATGATGATGATGTATGTATTGACTGGGCATACCTGCACATAATTTGCATGATATATGCATATAAGTTATATTATTCTATATTTTAGGGATGAGGAATTATGTGCATTATTTACAATGGACAGGTAGGTGTCCTCACCACAACATTTCAGCTGATGTACTCTCCAGCCTTCATCAGGTGGAATTTTGAAGCCAACCCTTTATTTGACTAATGGGGTACTCTGTGTTCATTCCTAAGGTATTTCTTTTTGCTGATGTTATTTTTTGTTGATATTATTTCCCAAGTCCTTGCCAGGAATTGAACTCAGAATTAAAGGGTTAGTAAGCCTGCGCTCTTATCTACTGTGCTATATACCCAGGCAGGGGCTTGGGAAAAAATAAAAATGATTAAAAAAAAAAGAGTACCTTAGGAATGAGAACAGAGTACCCTGTTAGTCAAATAAAGGGTTGGGTACAAAATTCCAACGGAACACCTGATGTAGGGTGAAGAGTATATCAGCCGAAATATTACGGTAACAACAAAACAAGGTGAGGACATCTATCCGTCCATTGTAAATGATATGCATATAAGCCGTGGACTGAGAAAATGATGCATTTCTGATCCGCTTTGGGTAGATGATGTTCATAAGCCACAGAAATGGCAAAACATCAATGTCCCTCACTTCTAAATGAGAATGGAGGTGAGTCATCTTCCCTACCCATGATTTTCAGCTGTTTTAATACCTGATGCTTTGAGAGAGTATTCTCCACCACACCAGTCCGCAGCCTACAGGCAAATACTTTGGTCGTGTACATTGAGTATATGTAGTTCATAATGTTTATATACATAGGCACAGATGTGGCACTGTGGTAAAGGGCTTGCTTCCCAACCACATGGTTCTGGGCTCAGTCCCACAATGTGGCACCTTGGGAAAGTGCCTTCTACTATAGCCTCAGGCAGACCAAAACCTTGTGAGAGGATTTGGTGGATGGAAACTGAAAGAAGCCTGTTGTATATATATATATATATATATTGTACTATTTTATAGAGATTGTTATTAATTAACAATGCTCGTAACCAGGCTAGAATCGAAGTGCTCAAATTGAGCTAAGTTCCAATTTATAATTTGAGTGGAGGCAATACGAGCGGAAGACTACAGGAACATGACCTATTATCCAGCAGAATAGTCAATATATATGCGCACTTACTTCGACATTAATAAAGTGGCATAAAGCTCAACTTAATAGAAGTATTAATAACAATATAAGCATAGAGACATATACATATTTTTATAAGACCGCAAATATCCAAAAATATTTTAAAACATTTATAAATACATAGGCGTTTTTAAAAATATATAAATAATATAAACACATAAATATACACATAATTAGATATAAAAACGTCGATATTATATAAGACATAGTGAATTATAAATTCACATGGTATATCATAAAAGAATAAAATTTACAGGTTAAAACACAAGCATATAAAATATTTAAAAACACGTAGATATTTAAAAATATTTAAAAACATAAATACATAGGCATTTTAAAATAGAAGACGTCGATATGATATAGGATAGTTAATTATAAGTTCATAGGATATGATATAAGGACTAAAGATTTCAAGTTACAACACAATGCAAGTGGAAAGTGTAAAGTGAGACATTTTAAAGCATTAAACGGACATACTCAAATTACAATGTTCAATGGATTCACTAGTTTCATCTACGAGCTTTTTTGGAGACGTGTCAGTTAATATGACATAAATTTCATATTTTAACGAAACCAGACACTCCCCTCATCAGGATGCTCCATGACACGAAAGACACCATGAAGACAATACATAAAAGGATAACTCAAATAATTATGTTCTAGCCAATTCGAAAAATCTTTGACATTATAGTTATTCCCTTTATACAATAGTTATGAATATCAACCCATTAGGATAAACCAGTATATCCAGTTAAAGGCCTGTGCAAAGTCTCATTCAGACCAGTCCATTATAGTATTTTTATTGCATTTTTATTGTATATTTAATTACATTCCCATGCTTATGCAAAACTAGCCATCCTAGATCAAATCATACCAATTACATCCTTGCCACGTAATTTAATACCTACTAGTATTTACTTCTTTAATTATAGTATTATTTTCAATTATATTTTAAATTTTATATTACAAATTTTAAATTTTATATTACAAATTTTAAATTTTATATTACAAATTTTAAATTTTAGATTTTAAATTATTATTATTATCCTTACTTTGAATTCATATTACAACTTTTCATTATTACTACTCTTATTCTTATTTTTATTTTTAAACTTCCTCAAAAACGTCGAGTTGATCTTATGTGTACAAGCCGGAATTGCATCAGTAAATTTATTCAACATGGCATGATTATAATTCTTCAAAATAAAGTATGCCTCCCGGATGCATAATCCACATTTAGTGGATCCAATTCTAAATGGAGGGGCCAAGATAATTTGAACTCTACACTTCTTTCTTTAAGGTCGTTTATAAACGATGCTAAAGTGGTGGATGTCCTAAATTTTGGATTCTTAAAAGAACTAAGGTGGCTTCTATACCTTTGCTTGAAGTCCATTGAGCTACCAATATATATTCTCCTTTGGCCATTATAGATTTGTATGCTACATTTATAGATTACATTATTCTGGCAACAATTTCCACTAATCGGATATTTTGCTTAATTTCTTGGTCTTGAATTGTTTGTATTGGTTCTACAAACAGAAATGAATTTTGGAATTTTCCAGCAGGAGTTTTCATTCATATTTTCATCTGGAATACCTGCCTATTAAATTAACACATCAATGGCTGAATATCCCAGACACACTTGTACCATAAACATAATCCACAAGCAGAGTCAGTGTGACAAAGTACAATCAATTTGAATTACAAGTATAATACATTTGATGAGATTCTACACAGCTTCTATTGGCTAGTGCTGATTTGAGGCTCCAGAGGAAGACCCTGGGCAAAGTACACCACAGTGAGATTGAACTTAGCACCTTGTGGTTGCAAAGCGAACTTAATCAGGGCTTATTGGTTTATACGATGTATTGAACTACAAATATTAAATAAATAAATAAAATTATGATTATTCACATTCTAAATCTCATAAAAATGAGAAATAAATTTATTTAAAATAACAACAAAGACATCATTAATGACAATATTATCATCATCATCATCATTAAAAACAACAACAACAAACAATCTGAAGTGTTCGTCGATAGTTGATTGTGATAAAAACTATTTCAAATTGAAACACCATTAATGTGACTAATTGGAAATTAGGTCATTAAAAGTTTTAGTTTAAAAAATGATTAAAATATAATTAAAGAAAACAGAGAGAGAAGAGAGATGGAGGTGATTAGAAAAAATCTAAACATATTGATGAATTTTCAAAATAGAAAATAGCACAAAATAACTAATTTACCTACTTAAAGCAAAGAAAGGGTATAAAAGAAGAATACTGAGAGTATGTGAGGAGGATATCAGAGTATAAGAGTGGGGAAATATGTGTATAAGAGAGGGGAAATATGTGTATAAGGAGAGACACTCTGAGTATAAACAATGTGTCTTTGTCTAAACAGTGAAAAGCTAGATTTTGTTAAATATGATTTTGTTTGCCATGATTAATGTTATTTGACACAATTAATATTTCTCTTTTATGCCTCAGACCTCTGAAGGGTCTGAAGAATAAAAGTGAGAAAGCACCCAGAGATGTTTGTGTGTCAGTTTATAATTGTATCCTCTTGTCTTTCAGGCTCTACATTAACCCCTACACCTTCTTATTTTCCACCCGTCTCAGAACATCTGCACAAGGGAAATTGAATTTGAAGAGAAACATTCGTGATGTCAAGGTCAACAGCCTTTGAGAGAAACTTAATCACAACAAAATAAATAGTCTTGAATATGGTACTTATGCATAGGCACCCGAATATCGCATCCCAAAAGGATAGGTGATTAAAATCCAAAAATAAGCAACACAGATTTCAAAGGTGATTGCAGTACGCACGTTTCATGCTACTTCAATTTATTTAAGTACTGCGAAGGTTAAGGTTAAGGTAATGCTCGCATTACTTAAATAAATTGAAGTAGCATGAAACGTGCGTACTGCAATCACCTTTGAAATCCGTGTCGCTTATTTTTTATATATATATATATATATATATATATATATATATATATATATATATATATATATATATATATATATATATATAAATTTTCGTCTTATCCCTAGGAATATATCTGAAAATGGACTACATAGAGTGGATAATCTAGGACCTGAGTTTCAGACTTTCCAAAATACGTTTGTTATTGTAAATTTGATTAGTGCTCATCTGCTAGATTCACCTGAGATAAAAATTTCATCTCAAGAGAATTTTCTGATGTTCTTCCTAGAGATAAGACAAAGATTTTTTAAAGTTCGCTGCGTGCATGCATCTTTGGCAGTATACATTTTAATGAAGCATCGTATCATTATCAACTACTATTTCCAGCAAACATTGATGCCTTGTTGTACCACTATATCTTATATATATATATATATATATATATGTATGGAGGCGCAATGGCCCAGTGGTTAGGGCAGCGGACTTGCGGTCATAGGATCGCGGTTTTGATTCCCAGACCAGGCATTGTGTTTATTGAGCGGAAACACCTAAAAGCTCCATGAGGCTCCAGCAGGGGATGGTGGCGAACCCTGCTGTACTCTTTCACCACAACTTTCTCTCACTCTTACTTCCTCTTTCTGTTGTACCTGTGTTTCAAAGGGCCAGCCTTGTCACACTGTGTCACGCTGAATATCCCCGAGAACTACGTTAAGGTTACACATGTCTGTGGAATGCTCAGCCACTTGCACGTTAATGTCACGAGCAGGCTGTTCCGTTGATCGGATCAACTGGAACCCTTGATGTCGTAAGCAACGGAGTACCAACAACATATATATATATACACACACACACACCATTTTACCTATATACATAACATTCAACTATATACAATACAGTCTCACATGCCAGAAGTCATGATATATGCAATACCAATCATTATTAAGTATGATATATAGCATATCACCTTTTAAATCTTTTCTTACCAAACTGCCTGACTGAGACCACTTGGATCTATGTTATGAGTTCCTTCTTTTAAAGTGAATTAAAACAACCTTCCATTAAAATGTCTTATTTGTTATGCTGGTGTTTGGAACATAAATTAAAAGCAAAATAATGTAACTAAAGTCTTCATAAATTCTTAATTGAAGCAAAAACTGTATTTCAGCAAAAATATGATAAGAAAATGCTTAAACACATGACTGGACCAAACAGATAACAATTATATCTTCTACAATATGAGACATCAGAAATGAAACATTTATAATATAGATAAGACCAAATATATAAGTCCATTGCTGTCACTTGCCTGTAATCAAAAATCAAAATATTTTTTCCTCAAGCATGAAAATTAAATTTTTAGTTGAATTGTTTCTTAATTTCCAGAAACTATCTGATCCTTAAAATTTCTTAACAATTGCTGCTAGGATTTTGTTTCCTTTCTCTAATGAAAAGATAAATCCCACTTCATTGTTATTTTTTGGAGGATGTTATCTAATACATCATAAACTACCTAAATATATGCAGTGTATATAGTATATGTATAATACAACTCTCACGTGCTCTCTGTACTAATTATTCATCCCTTAACCATAACCTTATTTACTTTTTGTTTCCTCTCATCATCATCATCATCGTTTAACGTCCGCTTTCCATGCTAGCATGGGTTGGACGATTTGACTGAGGACTGGTGAAACCGGATGGCAACACCAGGCTCCAGTCTGATTTGGCAGAGTTTCTACAGCTGGATGCCCTTCCTAACGCCAACCACTCAGAGAGTGTAGTGGGTGCTTTTACGTGTCACCCGCACGAAAACGGCCACGCTCGAAATGGTGTCTTTTATGTGCCACCCGCACAAGCCAGTCCAGGGGCACTGGCAACGATCTCGCTCGAAAATCCTACAGGAGCCAGTCAGGCGGTACTGGCAACGGCCACGCTCAAAATGGTGCATCTCATGTGCCACCCGCACAAGAACCAGTCCAGGGGCACTGGCAACGATCTTACTTGGCTTGCCGGGTCTTCTCACGCACAGCCCATTTCCAAAGGTCTCGGTCCGTAGTCATCGCCTCGGTGAGGCCCAATGTACGAAGGTCTTGCCTCACCACCTCAGCCCAGGTCTTCCTGGGCCTACCTCTTCCACGGGTTCCCTCAACTGTTAGGGTGTGGCACTTTTTCACGCAGCTATCCTCCTCCATTCTCACCACATGTCCATACCAGCGCAATCGTCTCTCTTGCACGCCACAACTGATGCTTCTAATGTTCAGCTTTTCTCTCAAGATACTTACACTCTGACGGGTATTCACATTGACATTACACATCCAACGGAGCATACTGGCTTCATTCCTTGCGAGCTTACGTATGTCCTCAGCAGTTACAGCCCATGTTTCACTGCCATGTAGCATGGTTGTTCGTACGCATGCGTCATACAGTCTGCCTTTTACTCTGAGTGAGAGTCCCTTTGTCGCCAGCAGGGGTAAGAGCTCTCTAAACTTTGCCCAGGCTATTCTTATTCTAGCAGCTACACTTTCAGCGCACCCACCCCCACTACTAACTTGGTCGCCCAGATAGCGGAAGCTATCGACTACCTCTAGTTTTTCAATCAAAAAACCATGTCTGGAAGATAAACAATATAAGAGCACACCTTTGATGCAAGTCTTTTGAAGTACCACTCTAATGTCTAAAACTGGAAATATCACATAAATTTTCACTTTGAATTTTTGTGCAAACTGACATTGTCAGCAGAGTTGGTACAGAAACAATTGTAACTGAACAATAAAGATGGGTTAAATCATTTCTTTGTTTTATTGTTTGGATTATATTTTACTCTTCAATAAATTCATTCAACAGTTTAACCATTGTGAAACCAGGATCTTCTACACTTGAAGAATTTTGGTATTGGTCTGGAATCTGATAGTATTGATTGCCCAGTACTTGGGTTAAGTGCTTCAAAGGAAATCAGTAGAAATACCCAAACTTTGTACCTTACCAGGAACTTTGATTATATACACATATACATACATGTATACATACATACATATATACATATATATATATATAATACACACACACACACACACACACACACATATATATATATATATATATATATATATATATATATATATATATATATATATATATATATATATATATATATATACATGTGTATATCTATGTAATAGCCAACCATGTCTAGTGTGGTATTATTGCTGTACCTTTATGGCTCATTTGTTTGCAAAGTTGGTTTTGCAGGAACAGAGATTCAAGCATGTACCTAGCTGTAATCTGAGGTGTTTAGGATGATGAAACAAATGGTTTTACAGCTATTCAACACCACTGGTACACACATACACACACACACACACACACACACACACACACACATATTTTAAAAGAAAAATGTTCAACAGCGTACTACAAACAGAGAACAAATATTGACTATCTAAACACATTAACAAGCCAATTTATTACATATGTATATATATATATATATATATATATATATATATAGATAGATAGATAGATAGATAGATAGATAGATAGATAGATATAGATAGATAGATGGAGAGATATAGATAGATATAGATATACCATCACTCAAATAAAATAGCAAGCAACCTTTGTTGGGTTTTTTTTTTTTGTATATTTTCTCTACAGAATCTAAATGAAAAGAAAGCAGACGTTTCATGAAAACATTGACAAAAATAATAATATTAATAAAAATACTAAATAATAATACTAATAAATATACCAAATAAAAATAAATAAATAAAAACTACAAACAAAATGTTTTAAAAAGAACCAAATAAAAGTCAAACACCAAGATATACAACCCATTCCTTTGGATAAGAATTTTGTATTTGATTTACCTGCTTAGAAATCCAGAAAAAAAGCTGAAAAATATTCAAAAAGATAAATACATATTTTGTTGAGATATTTCATCCAAAGTTTTTATCTTTGGTTGCTTTTTTTGTTTTGTTTTTGTTTCTTTGGCAGCCAAAATGGCTGAGATCGTTTCTTTTGTTTCTTTTTTATCTTTTAATTTTTTTTTTATCAATAAAAATCAGTTCTTTTCAGTGAAAATAGTTAATCAAACACTTAAATCGACATAGAAAAACGTTTATTTTATTTTAGTTTAGTTTTAAATGGAAGAGTCACAGAGAAATTGTTGAAAGCAGGTTCATTCAATTTTCATATTTTCATTTCATGCTAAACATACAATGTATGTGTGTGTGTGTGTGTGTGTGTGTGTGGATAAGTATGTATACATGTAGGCATCCATAGATGAGGGAGTGGAAGAAGATGGGAATAAATGGTTAGTTAAAATATGAGTTTGTGTTTGTGTGTGTCTGTGCATGTCTCTGTGTATGCATGTATGTTTTTGTAAATGTCCTTGAGTGTGTCTGGTATGAACGTGTATGTTTTAATCTGAACACTAGTTCCAAATGGTTAGAATATCTAATCGCTGAAATTTCGTGACTGCACATACATGTAGATATATGTGTGTGTGTGTGTGTGCACATGTGCGCATAAACATATACTTATATATCTGTCAATCAAGATCTCTCTCACTCCCCTTATATATATATATATATATCTTATAGTAAAAATGGATACATAAGGGTGGAAAATCACAGGAATAATACCATATGTCCAACGCAAGATACAATATGTGTGTTCAATTCCTTCAAGAATCAATAAATGAATTTATAGTATTCAGTCTCTAAAGTGTCTAAAAGGTACGGTAAAAAGACAAGCAAATACAACAATAAAAACTTTAGAAATATCATGAATGTTCAAAATATTTATTAAAAGAATATTTATAAATATGCATGACTTCTAAGTTGTATAAAAATATGACAAATTAAAGTTAAAACATTACGATGTGTAAACATACATTATGATATAATATATAATGGGTAAATATATACGGTATGATGAAGTTATAAATTTACATGTATTATATTAAAAACGTGTACATTAGGACAGGATTAAAAAAAAAAAAAACATATAATATAAAAATTAAGTTAAAAGTATGCATCTACGGACCGTTTCTGAGATGTGTCTATTAATATGGTGTTGTACTCATATTAGAGATTAGACACTCCCTTCATCAGGATGATTGTTTTACATATAGAGAGGAAGGAAAAGAATATATAGAGAACATAAAAAGTTTAGAGTGATATAATACAATATACAAGTAAAACAACTGGACACAACACCTTACATCACGGTTCCTTTTTCCTCAATTGCGGAATTACGTATATATATATAAGAAAAAAAAAAGAAAAAAAAACAAAGAATATGTATTAATACCTAATTAGCATAGGTTGATAAATTAAATTAAATCACTAGCCTAATCATATCTTATTGCGGATTAATTCATAATAATATTTTGTATTTTATTTTCATGTTTAATTTTATTTAATTTTATTTCTTATTTCATTTATTAATCCATTTATAAGTTTATCCCTAATCATCGATACAAGTTCAAATTATACTAGTTCTATTCCGGCCTGCTTATATAATGTCTATTGGTACTTCTATTTATTTTATTTTATAATATTATTTTTCTTCCTTATATATTAAATTATATTGTATTATTTTTATAACTATTAACTCATGGAAGTTTTCCTATCTAAATCATTATTATTACTATTCTAAGTTCGAATTCATGCTATGATCTTTTACAGTCACTATTCGCCCTAACCTTCTCTTTAAATTTTTGAATTTCATAATGAATGTTGACTGAATTTTATGCGTGCATGCCGGGATTGCATCAGTAAACCTGTTTAGCATGGTATTATTATGGTTTTTCAGTATTAAATATGCCTCTCTAATGCATAATCCACATCTGTTAGATCCATATATATATATATATATATATATATATATATATATATATATATATATATATATATATATACGTATTGCACAATATACACAATATAATGCAGAATGCATACACAATACACTCTCCTGCATCATTACATGCGTATGTGTTTGTACCGCGTGGTGTATATGAAATATATACACATCTAATATTGTTATTATTATGATATCTGTTGACATCAAAGTGATTTTGCTTCAACAGATGAAGCAGAGTCTGTTGAAGGTATTTGTGTCAATTACAGGATGTTAACACAGAGCCATCAACTGGAAATAGATGTAGATACAAAAGTATGAATAACATATTTTGTGTGTGTGTGTGTATATATCTATATATATATACAGGTGCAGGAGTGGCTGTGTGGTAAGAAGCTTGCTTCTCAACCTCTTGATTCTAAGTTCAGTTCCACTGCGTATCACCTTGGTTGAGTGTCTTCTACTACAGCCTCGGGCCAACCAAAGCTTTGTAAGTGGATTTGGTAGACCCCCCCCCCACACACACATATGACAGGCTTCTTTCAGTTTCCGTCTACCAAATCCACTCACATGCTTTGGTCGGCCTGAGACTATAGTAGAAGACACTTGCCAAGTTATCACACAGTGAGACTGAACCTGGAACCAAGTGGTTGGTAAGCAAGCTTCTTTCCACACAGCCATGCCTGCACCTCTCTCTCTCTCTCTCTCTCTCTCTCTCTATATATATATATATATATATATATATATATATATATATATATATATATATATACATATATATATATTATCTTTCGCTTGTTACAGTCATTAGACTGTGACCATGCTGGGGCACCACCTTGAAGAATTCTGATTCATTTATTTGAATTATTTGAATCCAGTAATTTTTAAAGTCTGGTATTTATTCTATTGGTCTCTTTTTTGAAACCACTAAATTATGGGAATGGTAAACACACCAGTACCAGTTGTCAAGTGTTGGTGGGAGACAAAAAGAAACAAACACACACACACACACACACAAACAAACAAACACACACACACACACACACACACACACACAAACAAACAGACACAAAGACACACACATACAGACAAAAAGACACACACACACACACATACATGCAGATAGACATGTCTCCACCGGATAGTTTTAGTAATACAGAATGCAAAAGATCTCAGTGTTAGGGAAGAGACTCAGTTTAGGTTTATTGTTTTCTCACACCATGGCCAGATGTTACAACGGTTGAACCATCCGAGAAAAGTAGACATGGAGAAGCAAGTTCCTTATGAATAACACAAGGAAAGCCAGGCTCATTTAAATAGTAACAGTTATATGTATAAAAATGAAAATAGTAAAAATGATAATGATAATAATAATACCAATAATAACATCATTAATGATATGATGATTAATAAAACCAATCATACTTATAATTAAAACAAGATTGAGATGAAGTTAAGACATAAGTGGTTGTTGTTGGTTAAATTCCTGATTTGGTGGTGTGTATTGAAGAAAGGACTATTGAAAAATAGATTGAAAAGGAAACATGTAAGATAGAAATAGTTGCTTAAGGGTAGAAAGTGGTAGAAATAATAATAAAGTATGGGGAGAACAAGGGAGGGCAAGGAGCAGAGTGAGGTAGAAAAAAAGAGGGTGGATTGCTAAAAATGTTAAGAAAAATAAAATTAAGGGGTTGTGACTTTAAAAACGATTAGGGTCGTAACTAAGATAGTGTGAGTTATGAGAGGTGTGTAGGTTGTTATCAATGGTGATTTATAAGGGTAGGGTTATGACTGGGCAGTGATTTTATGTCTGGAGGAGGGAAGGCATATTAAAACAGAAAACAAGAAGGAAGAATCGGTACAGTGATAATGGGGATGATAACAATAATAATAATAATAATGAATGCCCTGATGCAGTACCAGGCAGTGGCTCTCATGGCTTCTGATCTTAACTGGTTGAAAGTGTTATCATGTACTTTGTTTTGTTTTGGTATAAAAGATGGGTGACAACAAATATTCTGCTCAATACCACAGATTTGCTTGTCAGTTGTTTGACCTTATCCAGTTGAGCATGTCCCTTGGTGGCTGACGATATGTGCACCTCTGATCATGAGCAGAAGTAGTGGGGGAGCATCATAGTCATGTGCTGAGAGGGATTCTTTGGGGTTTGAATAATTCACCTTTGGAAACATGGGTGTTTTGCTCAACATCCTTAAACAAACCTAATTCAGGGACCTTTTGAGCAGGATGAGCTACTCGACCTGAAGAAAATTCAAACTGGGCCCCACCAGTTTGGTGGGTCATGCACTGTTTATCTTGATATGAGATCACCATGTCGCGCACATATGGTTGTGATGCATGTGCCTGGTGTACCCTTATCAGACAGGTAGTCATGATGGGTATACTAGGCTTCGTACATTTTACCCCAGTGTCACTTTGATGGCATGCACTGATCTCTCACTCAATAATAATAATAATAATAATAATAATAATAATGCATGTAAAAATAAAAAATGGGTAAAAGTTTGAGTGTAGACATATATGTGAACATGCACATGTATGCTTATACATAATTTACATCATTATATATGAATATATACACACACATATATATATAAATATATATACAAATATACCAACATGTACATATATACACATATAGATACACACCAATATTTGAAAACTTCCAATGTTTTTCCAATGTGTGAACAAAGGCCAAATGCTATTTCCACCCAAAAGTACGTTTCCCACTCAACAACATGAGAATATAGCAAACATTTCAACTAATATCAGTGGACAAACAACTAATTTAGTAAGTTTCTTCTATAAATGTGACATCAATGAAACAAAAGTGAGCCTTTCATCAACTTAGGTAACCATATTTAGAAACTGGTTACCTCACAGACACAAATATAACAATTTTTTTTTAACTTGTGTTCGTCCACTTTATGCAATCATTGTGGATATTGACAACACTTCATACATGCATATGGATGCACATACACATACATAGAAGCAAGCACATAGAAACAAATGCATGCACACACATATGCATACAAACATTCATACATACAACTACAACAACAATGAAGACAAGGAAAAAACTATGCAGAATCATTTAGAAAAACATGTTTATTATGCATGTGTGAGAGAGAGGAGAAGAGAGAGAGGGAGAGAGATAGGTGAGTAGGTAGGAATGCATGTAGATGGATGGATGAATGGACAGACAGATAGATGCATACATGCATACATTTATATTTATTTCTAACATACAATTTTATATTCACATGTAAAACAGCTACTTTGTATACATGAATCCCTGTGTGTGTGTGTGTGTGTATATATATATATATATATATATATATATATATATATATATATATATATAGATAGATAGATAGATATAGATATATATAGTTAATCATTCTACTTGCTCCTCGCAATGTGCATATGTATCTCCACATTGTCACACACACACATATATATGTGTGTGTGTGTGTGTGTGTGTGTGTGTGTGTGTATATGCCTGTGTGAGTGTATACACACACGCACACACATGTATTTACATATTTTCACACACACAAAGACCTCCACATAGATATTTTACATATAAACTGGTGTTCTGTTGTCACAGATAACTGTGCTCTGTCGTTATAAAAACACGATCACTCAAAGTTTTCGATATACAACTAAATGTTTCTCAATTCACATAACAGAAATGAAAAAAAAAAGGAAGGCCATAGCATCATCCCTGTTATACAAAAAGATAATCAGGTTTGGGATGCCATTTTTTATATAGGTCTACTCAATCAGATTTATGCTACAGCTAAACAAGAACAGCTAAAGAACCTTTACATTTTACACAATGACAACATCTTTCTTGCACATTTTGTACATATTTTATATATATATGTATGTATGTACTGGACACGTTACAAACTCAAACCATGAACAAAAATGTAATTCCAAAGAGAATGAAACAAAAAATTTTTATAGTTAACTCCAAACTCGAGTTTCTGTATTAATGAACAAATAAATAATTTTTGCCTTCATTCTCTTTGGAATTACTTTTTCTCATGGTTTGGGTTTGGCTGCCCTTTCTAGCATGTAAGGCATCCTGTCAAGGGTCACCACACTGTGTATAAGTGCTTATACACTCTTATATATGAAAATATGTTGCTTATTGACTTTTATTAGGCATGTTAGCCACCGATATGAAAACTTTTCTAAATTTTCTACCCTTATAATTTTCATATATATTAGGAGTGGCTGTGTGGTAAGTAGCTTGCTTTGCGACCACATGGTTTTTGGTTCAGTCCCACTGTGTGGCACCTTAGGCAAGTGTCTTCTACTATAGCCTTGGGCCTGACCAAAGCCTTGTGAGTGGATTTGGTAGACAGAAACTGAAAGAAGCTCGTTGTATATATATATATACATACATATATATATATATATATATATATATATATATATATATATATATATATATATATATATATATATATATACATACATACATATATATATATACATATATATATATATGCATGTATGCATGTATATCTGTGTATATGTTTGTGTGTCTGTGTTAGTCCTCCCAACATTGCTTGATAATCGATGCTGGTGTGTTTACGTCCCCACAACTTAGCGGTTTAGCCAAAAGAGTGTGATAGAATAAGTACTAGGCTTCCAAAGAATAAGTCCCGGGGTCAATTTGTTCAACTAAAGGTGGTGCTCCAGCATGGCCACTGTCAAATGACTGAAACAAGTAAAAGAATAAAAGAACGT
>NC_142954.1:13659359-13664359 GCF_046866305.1 Octopus bimaculoides | reverse complement strand
GTTTCACTTTCCCATTCGTCGGACAGTTCTGACAAATGGGAACGTGACACTCTGAGTAACAGTCTAGTGATTATTTTGCAACTTTATTAAGAAAGCGTATTACTCTACCTTTGGTACTTGAGTACTATTTCATCTTGTTTTGGACTTATGTGCTTACCTGTGTGTGTGTGTGTGTATGTATATACATATATATATTAATTGAAGTGTACATTATTATATATCCACCACAACTGATCTTACCAATCAGTTTCGTACTAGGAGTACAATGGAGTGTTAGGTAACAATCTGATTATATAACTCCATACTCATCAGAGGTAGCCGATATCGATATACAATGCTTTACACTTCAGATAATATACCCACTCTATTGACAGATATATATATAAATAGTAATTTCTCCTGTCGTAGGCAATAGATGAAGGTTCCAGAACACCATGCACATAATTTGCTTATAGTGATCAGATGTTCATGTCGTACATTAGTTCCCTCTCCCCATCAAATCAACATTATTTGTGCAGATGTACAGAGTGCCACACATCAGATCTCAAAGAGATTGCACAGCTTTGTGAAGTGAAGTTTTTTGTTCAAGAACAGTACACATTGCCTGAGCTGGGGTTCCATACCCTGATCCTGAGAAAGTAAATGAAACACCCTGACCACATGGCTACTCTTAGTTCATCTATGTCTCTCTCTCTGTCTTTCTCTCTCTCTCTCTTTACATGCACAGACATCACACCGACCACCATCCTCACATGCTACTAAATGTCACAATTAAGAACTTGCTACATTAAAAACAAAACCAATATTTTAAAGTAATGAACTCCTATTCATTAGCAACTTATTAATTTTTTTAAATAACAAAAATAAAAACAAAAAATAAATGCAAGCAAAAGAACAAAATGGTAAAATGAAAAAAAAAAATGCATTTAAATTAAAACTAATTAAAAATTAGACGAAAATTTAGATTAAAAAAATATTTTCAGCGAGTTGGCTAAGAATTAGGGAATATTAAAAGCAGAAGCAGAAACAAGGCAGGAACGGGGGAAAAAAGGCCAATATTGTTAATATATTATCCCATAAAGCCTTTGGAGGGAAGCATATTTTTAGAGAATATTGGTTCAGCACAAATACATGCTTTCATCTACAGCAATTAAACCAGACTATCAAACATCCACAGAGCCTGTGTTTCAGTATATGTGTAGATATGTTTGTGTGCATGTTTATATATGTAACCAAGGGATCCTGGGTTAATGTTCCCTCCACAAGTATTTTAGTTGTTGGATCAAAACTTATTTTTTTCTCTTATCTGTTCTTCCTCTAGAAACTATACTTTCATAACATCCTCCTTCACTGCTAATTAGGTTACCTAGGTAACAGAAACTATGGACTGTCGTGAGGGATATTCCTGAGCGTTTGAGAAAATCTGTTTCCTATGTATTTTTAAGGTTTATTGCTTCTGTGCATCAACCACAAAGTTTATACTGTGTATGTGTGTTTATATATATATATATATATATATATATATATATATATATACACACATACATACATATACATATATATATATATATACATATATATATATACATATACATATACATATACATATATATATATGTTGTTGTGGCCCTCCAACATGAACAAACATCAAAAGGATCCGCAACTAAAGTGCAAGAAGATCATCATTGAATTTGATAATTGACCATGAACAAAGAAAAATAAAAATGTCATTATACAAACATACATTACATACATATATATCATCATCATCATAATCATTACACACACACAATGTTTTTTTTTTTCCTTTCCATTTACCAATATTGCTCACAAAGTATTGGTCGACTCGTACCCTGATAGAGTGGATACCAGCAGACAGCATCCCTGCAATGGGACTGAACCTCTGATAATATGGTTCCAAAGGAGACATTTTAACCATACAACCACTAGTGAGACTGTATATTCTCTTTATTTATTTATGTACCCGAAGAGACCCAGAATGAGCCAAAACATGTGTCATACTAAATAAAATCTTTTTTTGTCCATCACTTTTTACCTCAACTGCCACTATGAAGTTCCTGCAAAATATCTACAGATAACAACAGGTAATTGAAACTGTGATGATGCTTTACTCATCATCCACTTATACATTTTCTATCGTTTCTCTATTATATATATATATATATATATATATATATATATATATATATATGTATGTATTCTTTTATTCTTTTACTTGTTTCAGTCATTTGACTGCAGCTATGCAGGAGCACTGCCTTTAGTCAGGCAAATAGGCCCCAGAGCTTATTCTTTGTAAGCCTAGTACTTATTCTATTGGTCTCTTTTGCCGAACCACTAAGTTACAGGGATGTAAACACACCAGCATTGGTTGTCGAGAAATGTTGGGCGGGAACAAACACAGACACATAAGCATATACACATTGATACATACATACACACACACACACACACACACACACATATATATATATATATATATATATATATATATATATATATATACGACAGGCTTCTTTCAGTTTCCATCTACCAAATCCAATCACAAAGCTTTGGTCGGCTCGAGGCTATAGTAGAAGATACTTGCCCAAGGTGCCATGCAGTGGAACTGAACCCAGAACAATGTGGCTGGTAAGCAAGCTACTTACTACATAGCTACTCCTACGCAATATATACATACACATATCTATCTTTTTCTCTCTCTCTCTCTCTTTATATTTATATATATATATATATATATATATATATATATATATATATATATATATATATATAACAAATGGTGGATAGGTCTCAATTCATTACACCTGTTTCCAACAAATTCTTTTAAAATTCGTTGGAAACAGCTGTAATGAATTGACACCTATCCATCGTTTATTTATTTATTTACGGTTCACCTTTCTTGGAACATGCTCCTCATATGTTCTGAAGTATATTATGGACTATATATTTAATACAATGTGCATTTCTGGATTAGGCCAAGGGCTGATAATATACTCAGCTGGATTCAAATAATTGCATGCATAACCTGAATATCTTACTGTGTGTACTTTGGTACCAACATTTCTATTCATCTATAGTTGCTGTGTATGCAGTTTAATTTTGACTTGAGCAGGTGCCTTACCATTTAAGTGCCTTATTCACCCACCTGAATCTTAATATATATATTATTTATTTATTGCCCACAAGGGGCTAAACATAGAGGGCACAAACAAGGACAGACAAAGGGATTAAGTCGATTACATCGACTCCAGTCGGTAACTGGTACTTAATTTATCAACCCCGAAAGGATGAAAGGCAAAGTCAACCTTGGAGGAATTTGAACTCAGAACATAACGGCAGACGAAATACCACTAAGCATTTCACCTGGCATGCTAACGTTTCTGCCAGCTCGCCACCTTAATATATATATTGTGTCTATTATACATGTGAAGAAGAGCAGAAAACAAACTAATCCATTGATATTTTATTGAAACCCTTCAAATACAAGTGGAATAATTTAATTTCTGCTCTTTTCAATATTTTGTTCTCAACAATTCATTTTAACTAAATTTGAATTTTATACAATATCAAACCAGTTACTGTTATTGCAGTGAAGTAATAATATATTGAAGTCTAACACCATGGTATAGAAGTCAACTCTAAAATTTTGACCATGTATTTTTTCTTGTGTACATATTATATTTTAAAGGATTGACGTAACTCTTCATAAAGGTAAACAGACAATACGAAAAGCACAATTAGATTGCAAAAGATATTTTATTGGTTGAACAATATTTCAACAGCAAGCCTGTCTTTGTCGAGTTCAAAATGAAAAGTGATATATAGAAATTCAAATTCAAAAATTTGAACAAGGACAATTTATTGCAATCACATCACACTCTTTATAGTTTCTTAGCATTATCCTGCGTTTGAGAATTTAAAAGTCAGAGCACTGCGACGCGTAATCACGGGGGTGTGAGTTCGAGTCTCATAGCTGGCCGCCAACACTTTTTTTCTGCAAATTGTCCTTGTTTGAAGAGGAAACATTACCTGACTTGGATACAGGTGAGAGTTGGTGAAAGGAAGAGCATCTAGTCATAGAAAATCTGCCTCATTGAATTTCGTTTGACTGACACAAACATGGAAAGTGAATGTTACATTATCAATGACAATGACGACGATAATGATGATGATGATGATGATGATGATGATGATGATGATGATGAAGAGGATGTTAATATAATAGGCCAAAAAGAAAAATTTCGAGATCTAACAAAAGCAACAACAACAACTACTGGGTATAATTGCAAGTTCATATGAAATGGAAATAAATGCTGAAAGAAGCAGTGAAATGATAATTTATAAGAAGACATAGAAATGAGTCAATGGCATGGAAATAGGAAGAAAGAAATTGGTGGAAGAATCTGGCGAATTTTTAAAACAATAACAGAATGTGCAAGATCAAAGGAAAAACTAAAATGTCAGGTTGTGGTAAATGGAGAAGTGGTTTTAGAGGAATTAGACTTTGTTTAGCGAGAAAACATTGCAATAAAAAGAAGAATCCATTTTTTTAAGAGCAATGACAATTTCTGCTACATTTTATGAGAATAAAGAATGGATGTTAGATGCTGGAAGTGAAAAACACAAGATGGATTATAAAAGGAAATTTTATGGAGACATGATTTGCATTCTTGGACATTGAACTAATGAGAGCATTCGGAAAATAATTGTTGAGAAGAGTTGAAAGCGTAAAACTGCTCCATCAGTGAGTAAATGGCATGGAATACAGTGGCATTCTAACTCTAGTAAAGTTGGTCACATATGGACAGCCCATGATGTAACAAATTCAGGAGGGGCAATGTAGGAGTTTGTGTAAGAAACATCTAGGGATTGGACGGAGGGTGGAGTAAGATGGGAAAAAACATGGGGTTCGCTAATAACAAGGGAATATGGAAAGGAGTGGTATGGTCTTTCTTGTATAACTACAGCTTCCCTATCAA
>NC_142954.1:13651859-13654359 GCF_046866305.1 Octopus bimaculoides | reverse complement strand
ATTATTGCAATGAATGCTGGGATTTCAATAGATGAGGTGGGGGGCAATGATTAAATTAGCAATTATGAATTAGAAATAGAGTGTAAGTATGCATGAAAGAGAGAGATAGAGAGAGAGAGGGTGGAGAGAGAGAGAGAGGAGAGAGAGAGAGAGAGAGAAACAGGGAGTACATGTGTGTGTGTGTGTCTGTGTGAAAATAAAAAGTGAGACAGAAATTTGTGAAAGAAGTAGGGACAGCGGGATATATATATATATATATATATATATATA
Organism: Octopus bimaculoides; assembly: GCF_046866305.1. Taxonomy (NCBI): domain Eukaryota; kingdom Metazoa; phylum Mollusca; class Cephalopoda; order Octopoda; family Octopodidae; genus Octopus; species Octopus bimaculoides. The sequence continues at coordinate 13,654,089 of NC_142954.1, read as the reverse complement.
TATATATATATATTCTTTTACTTGTTTCAAAATCATTTGACTGTGGCCATGCTGAAGCAATGTGTAATGTCAGTGTGCACACGATAGAGTGTAAGCGCCCTGAGAGAAATGTTGGACATAAGAAGCATCGGATGTGGCATGCGAGAGAGACGTTTGTGCTGGTATGGTCAAGTACTATGGATGGATGAGGAGAGATGTGTGAAGTGCCACTCCCAAACAGTTGCAGGAATCCAGGGTAGAGGCAGACCCAGCAAGACATGGGATGAGGTGGTGAAGCATGACCTTTGATCGTTGGGCCTCACAGAGGCAATGACAAAAGACCAGAACCTCTGGAGATATGCTGTGTAACCTACACCGGTGTCGCATAACCAGCCCCAGCCCACTCAAAAGTACCTTGGACCGTAGGGCGACATGCTGTGCTTGAGAACACTTGAGTCAAGTACGTCAAAATCAAATGGAAATTATAGTTGTGAACCCCCTGCTGGTGGCACATAAAAAGCACCATCCGAATGTGGCCGATGCCAGCGCTGCCTTGACTGGCTTCTGTGCCGGAGCACGTAAAAAGCACCAACTGAACGTGGTCGTTGCCAGCCTCCTCTGGCCCATGCCAGTGGCATATAAAAAGCATCCACTACACTCTTGGAGTGATTGGCATTAGGAAGGGCATTCTGCTGTAGAAACACTGCCAGATCAGACTGGAGCCTGGCGCAGCCTCCTGGCTTCCCAGACCCCAGTCGAACCGTCCAACCCATGCCAGCATGGAAAACAATGTTAAATGATGATGATGATATTTACACATACACACACACACACACACACACACACACACACATATATATATATATATTTATTTATACACACACACACATATATATATATATATATATTTACACACATATGTACGCAAAACTCAACTGTATGCACACATGTTAACACATATACAGAGAGTGCAACATACACACGTACATACACACATGTAAATTTGAAACCTGGTTATTTCTCAACCTGTAAGGAATAGCAGCCAAATCTGTCCCACAACATCAAAACTTAGCACCTTAAAAAGGAAAAAGCCATATTGGATGGTGCATAGTCCAAGAGACACTATATCTGTGAGAAAAGAAAAGAAAAAATCATCCTAGATGGTCATGCTTTGAATACTTTTGATCATAGACCACTGCTTGATCAGGACTAACCTGGGGTTAAACAACAACAACAGCAACAACAACAGGTCTCCCTCACCAACCATATGTTCCCAGATACAAGCAGCATTGGACAATTCTATCCAATCATCTGCTACGTTAACTTAATACAATTATCTTCAAACATTCACCCAGCCATCCATTTACTTTGGATTACTGGAACATTATCACAAAACTCCTTCTTTGCCACATCTTCCCCCCCCCCCGCCACCATCAATTCAACGACAATTAGCTTCAAAACTGAAATTTCACTCTAATCCCTTGGAACCTCATAAATAAACAACAACATCAACAACAACGATGATGACGACACTAACAGCACCAAAGACAACTATACAGATACAAACACGAAACCAAAATAATCTCTTGAGTATGAGGAGAATCCAAGTGGAAACATCGGCAAGAAAATAAACACTGCAAAAAATTTAATTGATAATAAGTCTCTTCCTCTTCACTTTTTAATAATTCAATTTCAAATATTTAAGTTTCTATTCAATGATTTGAAATTCCTCTTCAGAGAATACAAATGCAGTACAACATCAAGTCAGACATTTCTTTTTTCAGTTTTTTGCTAATAGTTGAAGAATGTTGGAAACATTAGCAGAAATAAAGACTGTATGTAAGATTTAAGTCTATACTCCAGCATGGCCTTCACTATGATAGTTAAAACTAAAAACTGAAATATAAGCAGTCTTGGTCAGTCTGTCTGTCTATTTCTCTGTCTCATTTTAAAGGAAGAATTTGAATTTGTTGAAGAGTAAAAAATTTTATACAAACATTGTAAAACCCTTAAATTTCATATTTAAAAGAAATAGATGAAAATAGAAGACTATGAAATGTTTGTAGAAATGAAACAAAAAATCAGAGGCAATTACTGAGTCATGATTTCTTGCATTCTTTATTCATAAGTCATTTTACTATGTTAAATTCCAGTTGTATCAATAAAATGGTAAAAAACCAAACCATTCACAAAGATGTGTGGTGATGGCAGCTGATCATCAAATCAAGACAACCAGGTTTTCAATGGTTTC
>NC_142954.1:13594359-13649359 GCF_046866305.1 Octopus bimaculoides | reverse complement strand
TGTGTGTGTGTGTGTGTGTGTGTGTCGTTACACATGTATATACAAACATAAACAGATACACACACACACATATATACACAAATATACATAAATATATTTTCTTTCGCTTAACCATGAAACGATTCGTATCCAATTAACTAAAGACTTGTTTTGTTTATGCTTTTCCCTCCGGTTTTTTGTTCTATGTGTGCCATAAATATCGCCATCCGTTTAGAGAAAAATTTGTAGTTTAGAATCAGTAGTTCTTTGACTGCTATTTCTAAATTTTCAGTATGTTGGAAAAGCAACTCAATGCTAATCCCTGTATATTTATGATGATAAATGGTTTTACCGATAAAGGTTTTTTCATACTGAACTACTTGGCAAAATTGTTAATTATTAATTCTATTATTAATTGACGATTCCCTGCCCTTATTCTTGTATATTTTATATATATATATATATATATATATATATATATATATATATACACATACACAAATATACATATATATATCAACGTGTGTATTCTGTGTAAGTAAAGAAACAGTGACAAGTGAAAATTCTGTAAATATAATTATAAACTTAAGCTTTTAAGTCTTGACTGTAGAAAATAGTGTAATATCAGAGTCTATAAACCCTTTTATTCTTTTACTTGTTTTAGGCATTTGATGGTGGCCATGCTAGAGCACCACCTTTAGTTGAACAGATCAACCCCAGGACTTATTCTTTGTAAGCCTAGTACTTATTCTATCAGTTCTTTTGTCAAACCGATAAGTTATGGAGATGTAAACGCATCAATATCGGCTGTCAAGTGATGTTGGTGGGGACAAACACAGACACACAAATACATACACCACACACACGCACATATATATGTATATACACGACGGGCCCCTTTAAGTTTCTGTCTACCAAATCCACTCACAAGGCATTGGTTGGCCTGAGTCTATAGTAGAAGACACTTGCCCAAGGTGCCATGCAGTCAGACTGAACATGCAACCATGTGGTTGGTAAGCAAGCTACTTACCACACAGCCACACCTGCGCCTTGGGCAAGTGTCTTCTACTATAGCCTCAGGCCGACCAATGCCTCGTGAGTTGATTTGGTAGATGGAAACTGAAAACAACCCATTATATATATATATATATATATATATATATATATATATATATATATATATATATATATTTATGTGTCTGTGCTTGCCCCACCCTGCTTCCTGCTACCATTGCTTGACAACTTATGTTGGTGTGTTTACTTTCCTGTAACTCAGTGGTTCAGCAAAAGAGGCCAATAAAATAAATACTGGGCTTACAAAGAATAAGTCCTGGGTTGATTTCTTTACTATAACCCTTCAAGGCAGTGCTCCAGCATGACTACGGTCATATGACTAAAACATGTAAAAGAATAAAAGAATGCATGGACATTAAACGATGATGATGATGATCATCATCATCATCATCATGACTACTACTACAACTGGTATGCCATCAGTTATGATGACAAGAATTCCAGTTGATCTGATCAATAGAACAGCCTGCTTATGAAATCATTGTGCAAGTGGCTGAGTACTCCACAGACATAGGTACTCTTAATGTAGTTTTCATGGAGATTCAGCCTGGCACAGGATGTGACAAGGCTGGTCGTTTGAAATACAAGCATAACTCATTTTTGCCAGCTGAGTGCACTGGAGCAATGTGGAATAAAGTGTCCTGCTCAAGGCCACTGGGATTTGAACTCGACCTCATGATCATGAGCACCCTAACCATTACGCCATGTGCCTTCACTACACACACATACACATCTCTCTCAATTGTTTTGTATTCTAACAATCAGTTATGAAATCAATAAAATCCATAAAATGCCCCCAAAAATGTGGGCATTGAGCTTGATAAAAATAACACCAAAATTCCCCTCAAATCATCTTAAAATAAGAGCACATCTACATTATATCTGATGGTCCAGAACAACTTTTATCAGAGATTTGCTGGATCTTAAACATATTTGAGAGCAAAACAACAACCTCACCAATATAAACTTACAAAGGAGCTCTATGCAATCTCTCAACCTGCTACAAAGTGCAGCCAAATATCCCTCAAATCACACCCTAATGAAAACAAGATGTTACATATATAGAAAATAAGATGTTACATAGGTACAGTACCAGTCAACTACTGGTATATCAAAATACCTGACAGTTCCCTTTTCCCTCCAACAACCATGTGCTAATGTAAAAAATTGCTGGACATTCCTTTTATAGATATTTATCGTTTGTTTTTTTTTTGTTTTGACTGGTAGGGATGGTGTCCCTAAACCTGACTGGAAGACTGTTACCAGCCATATACCTGACACATCAACCAGTGTAGATGCCATAGTTAAAATATGAGGCTGTCATAGTGAAGTTTGTGGTTTCTTCCTCACTTCTGGCTGTCTGTGTGTACATGTGTGAGAGTATGCCTGCGTGAGAGAGTGTGCATGTCACGCCAGCTGACACTTTGGACACAATCCAACATTTACACAAACCAATATTTGTGACAGGATTGACAGCTCATTACATCTTTTGACAGCAAGCAAAATATATACATGCACATACATACATTATCATCATCATCATCGTTGTTTAACGTCCACTTTCCATGCTGCCATGGGTTGGACGGTTGGACTGAGGACTGGCGAGCCAGAAGGCTGCACCAGGCTCCAATCTGATCTGGTAAAGTTTCTACAGCTAGATGCCCTTCCAAACGCCAACCACACAAGAGTGTAGTGGGTGCTTTTATGTGCTACCAGCACGAGGGCCAGTCAGGCAGTTCTGGCAATGACCATGCTCAAAACATGAATTTTACGTGCTACCTGTATGGGAGCCAGTCCAGTGGCACTGGCAACAACCACGCTTGAGTGTTGTTTTTCATGTGCCACCAGCATGGGAGCCAATCCACGGCCCTGGCAACGATCACATTCAGATGTGCTTTTAACGCTCCACTGGCACGAGTGACATATATATATATATATATATGCACACACACACACACACACACACATATACAGAGACTATATATATATATATATATATATATATATATTCTCATATTATAGATATTGATTTCAAATTTTGCAAATGCCAGCAGTTTCAGAGAAGAGGAAAAGTCAATTACACTGAACCTGGTGTTCGACTGGTACTTATTTTAGTGACCCCAAAAGGATGAAAAGCAAAGTCGACCTCAGCAGAATTTGAACCCAGAACATAGAGACGAAATGCCACTAAGCGTTTTGTCAGGTGTGCCAACATGCCACTTTTCTCATATAGATAGTAATAACATTCGTTTTGTGTTGTGTTGTTTGTTTGTATGTATATATGCATGTGTGTGTGTCTGTGTGTGTATGTATGCATGTAAGTTCATGTGTGTGTATTGTGTATTTGTATGTATGTATGTATGTATGTATGTATGTATGTATGTATGTATGTATGTGTGTGTGTGTGTGTGTGTATGTATGTATGTATGTATGTATGCATGTATGTATGCATGTATGTATGTGTGTATGTTCTCTGTCTTTTTTTTAATTTTAGAGTAAATTTTGTCCAGTCACCTCCTTCGTAGCAAGATTGTGAAAGAAAGCATTTTGCTTTCTCTTTCATCCTCTATATCTTAAGTTCTTGCAGGTTTTTATATTCCCAGATATCACAATCATTTAGAGCATATGATTTGTGTTCTCTCCCCAAGATTCCAAGTTCAGCCACACTTTGCTCCAGGTGGGCTGTATCCTGTTGGTCCAATAATAACAGGAATGAAACTGAAAGCGTATCTTGGGTGCTGGATTTGCAAACTCCTTATCACTGGTCCATAGGTGTCCTCTTTCTCTTGTATTTTTCTAACCACATTGGTATCCAGACGGCAGTTTATTTCCACTACAAAACATACTTATTTTTGTAGTCCAATCAGCAATATCTGGCCAGTTGTGTTTCAGCTTGGTAGCTGATTTAATTTTTAAGTTTCACTGATATTTCTTTCACCCATTCATCTCAGAATAGTCAACTTTGTCTGTAGATGTTTGTTTTTGCTTTCTGCTATTCTGTTCCAGACTGTCCTGGCCACTGCATCATCCCTCATGGGAAGATAATATCTGGAAGACATTATCTTGCAGTTGGCAATAATGGAGGTTGATGTTTTCAGTCTTGTACAGCCTACATTTGATGTCTGTCAACGTTTTTTTGCCTATTAACCAGTAGATACTTAGTGGTATTTGTTTATTTGTTTGTATGTATGTATGTATGCATGCATCAGTATCCATCAGTATCCATCAGTATCCATCAGTATCCATCAGTTCTCTGTTCATGTACCTATTTTTTCTCTAATGATTTCTGTTTTCAAAAAATAATTTTTTATAGAAAAACTAATTAATTTGGGGTATAGTGAGGATTTTTATAGAAAAACTAATTGGGGTATAATGAGGATTTTTATAGAAAAACTAATTGGGGTATAGTTAGGATAAATTCAATGACATTGATCCCAATTCTTCACTGGTACTTTATTTGAAAGAATAAAAAGCAAAATTGACTGTGACAAGATTTGAACTCAGAACCATAAAGAGCCAGAAGAAATACCACCAGATATTTCACAGCCTGCTCTGACAATTCTGCCAGTCTATCATAAATGACAACAATGATTTCTTATAATATATATAGAAAAGTAACAGGTAAAGGGGACATTATATAGACAGGTAAGAAGAAATGATTGAGACTTAAATAAAACCTCATTTGGAACTGTAACTGGGTTAGGAAATGACAATGCAAAAAAAAAAAAAAGAAACCAAAGGGATGGAACTTTAGTCTGCAAACACACAGACAGGCTATGAAGCAGCACATAAATTAAAGAAACACTGAATGACAGAACTGCCAATAGTGAACTAATAACAGACACAGTGCGACCAAATAAGTATAATGTTGTGAAGAACAGAATTGAAAAGGTAAAGAATTATATCAAATTTAGTTGTTGAAGTAAAAAAGACTTGAGCAGTTAAGGAGGAGATCTTCTCTTCCATCTGTAATTACAGTAAGTGTAATTGATATGGAAGTATTTCTGGAAACACATTGAGGAATTGCCTGGATGTGGGCAGGGCTCAGAAGGAAAAGAAAAACAGAACAAGAAAAACAATAGCAGATACAGTAAATGTTGTTATCAATTCAAATATATTATGGCAATTAAGGAACGTTTCCACTGTCCCTTTTGTAATTACTGTAGTCATAAGGATTGAGAATCGTTTCTGCAAATACATTAGAATAAACGAAGACACGCTTTTGAAAAGAGAGCAACACTATGGTCTTTAAATATAGTCATCCGTTAAATTAGATGTAGTGTTGTAGTTAAATACTGTCTCCACTGTAATTGGTACAAGTATAATGTACTCAGTACATTGATTTGCTACCTATCATGATAGACATAGACATGGTCTAGAAAATAGCAACATAAATGGTTTGAATATTGTAATGAATTGAATTAATTAAATTAGAACAATTAAGGAATGTGTCTACTGTCATTAGTGACTGCTACAAGTGAAATATCACAGTAGTACTTCTGTGTAAGGTAATACATGACTAAGAAGGAATAGCAATTCTTGGGTCTGTAAATAGTGTTTAGAGCTTCAAACAGCAATTGTTAATCTCCGAATGTGTTGAGGCATGTTTTCCAAGATGCACCTAATTATTTTGATACAAGAAAGGAAAGTTTTAGTGGTCTTCTCAAACCATGTACAATAACATACTCTATCAACATAGGAAGAGTCCATTAAATCAATAGGGAAAGGAGACAGTTCATTAAATGAACAGAGGAGTACCCAACACCTGAATCACCTGAAAAAGAGCCTAAGGCCAGAAATGTAAGAAAATGTAAGAAAATTGAATCCAGTATTGATTGGCTATTGATTCCATCAAATCCTTTGAAAGCAGAAGGAAGAGTTAAGTTGAGATAAAAGAACAGTAATTCTATTTTCCTTCCCTGGTTTCAATCATTGGATTGTGGCTATGCTGGAGCACCATATTTTATGGCATAGTCAATTATATCGACCCCAATACTGATATTGTCTGCAAATACCTATTTCAGCAACTTTCAAAGGTACATATTTTACCAAATTTCAAAGAATAAAGTGAAAAAGTGAATCTCCATTCAAGCTAAGTAAAACTGTGGCCATCATTCATGCATACAGGCAAGTCCTTCATGCCCCATGCCAGCGCCACATAAAATGCACACGTGACAGTTCCGAGTAAAATGCACTCCTGTTGGTGCCACATCGGATGTACTCATTGCCAGCACCATGTGAACAGCACCTGCACCAGTGCCGCATTACAAGCACTTGGGCCAGTACCATGTATGGGGGACTTGTAGCGGTACCATGTACAATGCACACAGCACACACTGTAAAGCAGTTAGCATTAGGAAGGGCATCCAGCCATAGAAGCCAGGCCAAAACAGACAAATGGAGCCTGGCCAGCAGGGGAGCTGGCCAGTTCCTGTCAAACCATCCAACCCATGCTAGCATGGAAAATGGACATTACATGTTGACGATGACAATGACAATGACGGCGATGATGATGATGATGATGATATGTTATTTGAACACAGAAACTAAAGGGGTGCCATTATATTCTGAGTTCAAATTCCACTGAGGTCGACTTTGCCTTTCATCCTTTTGGGGTCGATAAATTAAGTACCAGTTACACACTGGGGTTGATGTAATTGACTTAATCCCTTTGTCTGTCATTGTTTGTCCCCTTTATGTTTGGCTCCTTGTGGGCAATAAAGAAATAAAAAACTAAAGGGGTGCAATGAAATATCATAAGATATTTGGTAGTATCATTGGTTTAGTGTGGGGTGGGAAGGAACTGTTCCTGTGGCCTTCACAATTGCCTCTTCAACACTGGTGACAATATCGTGGTTAACATCTTGAACGTTTGCAAGTCAACAGCTGCAGGAAGGGCATGTCTAGGGTAGGGATTCCAGGAGGACATTCTGGGGAAGGACTGAGTGTAGTGGGGTAAGTGGGGTGGACACTGTATGGGGAGGAAGAGTGATCTGTAAACTAGGAATGTCTGAGTGGAGGGCATAAGGGTCAACCAGGTTCATGCAATGCTTCACAGAGTTTTTCATCCACCACTCCCATACATAGTGGCCTCTAACTCGTCGTTTGACTGGTTAAAAATTACAGCCAAATCTCTCTCAAACAACTCACTGAGCAATGTAATATGTAATCATTGGCATACAAGAAGACATGAGGGCCATGGATGGAGTGTATGTCCAGGGAAAGCAGTCTAGAAGATTGATGTTATAGGTAATGAGTGAAGTGGAGTGATTTAAATTGAGCTTGGTAGGGTGTCAAGGTTGGATACAATGAGAAGAGGAAGACAGAGAGAGAGATGTGACTCAGCAGGATCAGATCAGAGATGACCTGCCAACAATGAGTCAGAGCTGACCTTGGGCTAAACAACAACAACAACTAAATATCAAAAGGAACTTTTGTTTCTTGGAGGTGATACTTAATTATTTCTGCCTTTTGAAATACATAACCCTTCCATGACCCTTCCAGCAAAAATTAACCTTCTAAGAAACATCTCAGGATGGATGTTGCTTCAGTTTAGCCCTAAGTCAGCCCTGATCAAGAAGCCCTGATCTATGATCAAAAGTGTTCCAGTCTTGGCCATCCCATCTTTCTTTAGATGATAGGCTGCAATTTGAGGAAAATTTGGTCACTATTTCTATAAAGCTGGTTGGTGTTGGTAATGATTGTTCATTTAGGCCCAAATCAGCTCTAATTAAACGGGTAGGTCTATAATTAAAGTTTAAAGGCAATCCGGCCATGACCAGTCCATCCTTTGCCTATGAAGGAAACACAAGACCACATTATGTAACGTGTTGTTTCTTAGACAGCAAGGTGTGATTCAAGGGAGATTTGGCTACTGTTTCTAGTAGTCTGAGGTTTCCTGGGCAACTGGTGGTGGTGGCAGCGGCACCTGTGACAGCTGTGGCAGCAGCAACAGCTGTTATTCAGCCACAAATCAGCTCTGATCAAGCAGACGAGAACTATAACCAAAGACATTCCATTCACGAACATCCAACTTTTTGGTTTATATATACAACTACATTGCTGAACAAATCCTTCCTGTTTTGAAGGATGGTAGTGTGTGATTTGAGAAAGATTTGGCTGTTGTTTCTAATAGATCTGGCATTTGTCTCATGATGCCTGTGGTGGCCTGGGTTATGGCTAGGTTTCCAGGATGGGGTGGGGTGGGGGGAAGATATTAAAGATTCTGTTTCTGGGATAAAAATAGAAAAACAGACAACTCCAGATATCCTTTTTCTTTCACTATACAATATAGATAGATGCGAGTATGCACATATGTGTGTGTACATGTGTTCAGTTGTGCATGTGTGTGTGTGTGTTTAGTTGTGTGTGTGTGTGTTCAGTTGTGTACATGTGTGTTCAGTTGTATGTGTGTCTGTGTGTGTGTGTTTAGTTCTTTGTGTGTCTATATGATCAGTTGTGTGTACATTCAGTGTGTGTGTACAGTTATGCGTGTGCATGTTTAGTTGTGTGTGTTTGTGTGTGTGTGTGTGTGTGTGTTATTGATTTATCCTAAGCTCTCTGTGTTATATCCTGAGATATCCTAACTTCTTAGTTACAAACTCCAATGACCTGTGTGAGTGTGTGTGTGTGTATGTGTGCACACACGTGTCTATGCTTGCATGTATGCCCGTGTGCATGTGTACACGTGGATAATAATCTGTGCGTATGTGCTCAGACAGTTGTCCGCATGCTTACTTGTGTGTATGTATGATAATGTATGTGTTGAGATATGTGTTTGGTCATGCTGCACATGTTAGTATGTGTGTGTGTGTGTGTGTGTGTGTGTGTGCATGTGTGTTAGAATGAATATTTATGTTTGTGTATGTATGCTTGTTTGTTGTGTGTGTGTGTGTGTATGTGTGTGTGTATTATGCATGTATACATTTGTGTGTAGCATATATATATATATATATATATATATATATATACACACATATGTATATATATTCATGTGTATATATATATATATATATATATACATCTATGTTTGTGAATATGCACATTTCTACTTCTGTACATGCTTTCTCTGTATGTATGTATGTATGTATTTATGTATGTGTGTATGCATGTATGTATATATATATATATGTATGCATGTATGTATGTATGTGTGTGTGTATGTATGTATGTATGCATGTATTTATGTATGTACGTATGTATGTATGTATATATGTACGTGTATGTTCCATCACTCTCCATTACATATCCTTAAATCCTTTAATTCACCCATCGCCCGGCACCCCACCCACATCTTTCTCCACGAATCTGCTCCACCGTTCCTCTCTTTCACTAACCCCCACTCCCACCCTCCTCCTCCCTCTCCACTTGGCTTTTTTTCTTATTCAATCATTGTCTCTCCTTTACCCAGTTTCTGCTAATGTTGCAAACTTCCTCTTATCCATTTCCAAAACATTTAGAAAACTGCAGATATATTCACACACACACACACACACACACACACACATGTACACATGCATATATGTGTGTTTATATAGAGATGTATACATATATTTAAAGTAAAGGGATTTTCATGAACAAAAATAGAGTGCTCAATATAAGTGTAAGGTTTCATATATACATGTATGTATGTATATATATATATATATATATATATATATATATATATATATATATATATATATATATGTATGTATGTATATATATATATATCTATATATATATCTCTATCTCTCTCTCTCTCTCTCTCTCTCTCTCTATATATATATATATATATATATATATATAATTATGTGTATTTCTTCTATCTTAATGAATAAAAATTCTTCTGATAGAATAAATGGGTTAATAGAAACCAATGTAGCAAAGAACACAAAATAATTGTGGTTAGCTCCTGTTTTTAAGGCAGGAACTCCTTGAAATTTTGGGTATTTGAGTATATTTAAGAATTTAAGGATTGGAGAAAACGCATGTTATAATTGCATACTTTATTCCTACATATGTTTCAAAGGATTACAACCTGTGTGATCCATAGGGATCTTTGATATTAAAATTGTAACCTTCTCATCCCTATGGATCACACAGGTTGTAATCCTTTGAAACATATGTAGGAATAAAGTATGCAATTATAACATGCGTTTTCTCCAATCCTTAAATTCTTAAATATATATATATATATATATATATATATATATATATACACACACATATATATATATACACACATATATATAAAGTGAGAGAGTCAGAGAGAAAGAAAGATAGAAGGAGGGAGAGGGAGATATAGAGATTTAGCTGATGTAACACAGTATTACTAATAGTTCCACATTTGAAATAATTTAATTCACATATAACCATCAAATGATATAAGAACAGTATCTTCCAACTTCCATGATGAAGAAAAGTGAAAGAATATGAAGTTGTCAAAGCTTCTGGTCAGGAGAAAGGAATCTGAGGGTAGGTGTAAGGGGCCCAACTATTTTCAGAATCATCTAGTAGAGATGGGTTGTATTTTGGGGGAATTGGTATTAGTCTAACAGATTATACAAGTGTCAGAAAATTATGGAAAATACTGAGAAAAATAAAGAGCAGAAGCAGCACAGAATCCTAGGCAGGTTGTGAAGGTGATCTTTAGTTAAACTGCAGTCACTGTATTTCATTCCATAACAGCTACCTCTGAAATGGACTGTTACCTAGCATTCCGTTGAAACCCTGGTGCAAAATTGATTGGTAGCATAGGCCATAATGAATATATAATATTGTTGTACACTTCGATTAATATACCCACTTTACTGACAGATATACAAGTGCATTTTTTCTGGACTTATGGACTCTTAGACAGCTTACACACACACACACATATATTTGCACGGGTACAATGTGGCCGATGCTGGCATCGCATAACTAGCATACATGCTCGTGGCATGTAAAAAGCACCTTTCAAGCACTAGTCCTCACAGAGGCAACGACAAATGATCAAGACCTTTGGCAATATACTGTACTTGAGAAGAAGATCCATCAAGCCAAGTGAAACCTTAGTCCTGGCAGATACTGGTGTTATGCAAACTAGCATTTAAAAGCACCAATTACATTCTCGGAGTGGTTGGCATTAGGAAGGGCATTCAGCGATAGAAAACATACCAAATCAGACTGGAGTCTGGTGCATCCCCTCGGCTTACCAGCCCTGGTCAAAACGTCCAACCTATGCCAGCATAGACAACGGATGCTGAACAATGATGGGGATGATGTTAATTTGTACATAAACAGGAATAACTCCTGTTTACAAAGAAGTGCATCTGAAGGTTTAAGGCAAGAGTTACGGAAATATAATTTTTTTGCAATGAATTGAAAAGAGTTTGTGTTTCAAAGTCACTGATGGGATATAGGTTAAGCATAGCAGATGAGTGAGCAGAATTAAAGAGAATAAAAAATAGAATCATAGTTAAGACAGATGGAGATGAAGAATGATTAAAAAAGTGAAAGAGGAAAATGAACCGTAAACAGAATCAGGATAAATATATGTGTAAAGTCTCAACCTGAACGGAATTAAAATTAAAGATATAATTATAGAAAAGAGAGAGACAGATAACGAGTAATTTAATTATAGAATGAAGGAGCTAAATTATAAACATGTATCATAGAGTTAGAAGGAATGAAAGAAGAGGGGTTGCACCTAAATTGATTATGGAAAGTTTAAATCAAGCAGGGGACAATCTAAGTATATATATGTAAATTAAATGTAGGTATTTTCATAGGAATAGTACAAGATGTGAATTATAATAGGAAGTGTACCAAATATATGTACAGACATATATGTGTGTCTCTATCTATTTTTCTATCTATCTGTCCATCTATCTATCTACTTATCTATCTATCTGTCTGTCAGTGTCTGTCTGTCTCTCTCTCTCTATATATATGTGTGTGTAAAAGAAGAGAAAGAAAATGTTTGCGACTATAACAAGGAATATAGACTATTTGTATATGTACAAGAGTTTGAACGTGTGTCTATGTATGTATATTATGTGTGTGTGTGAATAGATAGATAGACACACACACACACATACATACCTATATACACCTGCATAAGTATGCATTTGTCAGTGTGTACATATATATGTCCGATATATATATATGTATATATACAGATGTAGATATGTATTTATTATAAGTGTGTGTGTGTGCATGCACGTGCGTGCATGCGCATAGATGCATACAGAATAGAGGAAATGAGAGAAAGAGAGCGAGAGAGCCACACAAATTGATATCTGACTGGAAAGATAAATTCCAGTAAATTTATTGGAAGAAATATCAACCCAATAGATTTATTCTCCAGGACTGCCAGAATTTGCATGGATAATATTTCCTCTCGTGTCTCCCCCGAGTCTACTCTATAGCATCCAATATACATTACAACTCATGCCATCACCATTATCATCCTCAACTTTACCATTTTACGATTCTTTTATTTGAATATGACTCAGACCTACTTAAGAAGCTATTTCTCAACATCTTGTAATACAATGACATCAACTTCTGTATATTCTGTATATCAGAACCAGCCTCACTATATCTGCTCCATCCAGGCTGATTTACCTTACTGATTTCTTCATCCTTATTTCCCCACCACCGCCATACCTCTTACTATGTCTCTAAAAACACCTGTCATTAAACACTGAACCCATTTTGCCATTCTCTGGAATTCTTTCTGCATCTATGCACAAGAAATCCTTCACATTTCCCACATTGAACAGTTGGTATGGTCAGTAGGGGACATACTGCATTGCACTGTTTATTGATGATGTCTACATTCTGAGGTCAAATTCTGCCAAGGGTAAATCGAACTTTCATCTTCCCAACATTGATAAAATATCACTCCAGTGTAGAAGATTGATGGATTTACTCAAAAGTCTATGACAAACTTTGTGATGTTTGTTCCAGCTCTCTGTACTCTGTGTTCAAACCTGCCAAGGTCAACTTTCAAGGTTCATAAAACTGGTCTTCCGTTGGTTACAACAGTGGCCTTCCGTTGGTTCCAGTTGATCCGATCAATGGAACAGCCTGCTTGTGAAATTAATGTGCAAGTGGCTGAGCACTCCACAGACATGTGTATCCTTAACATAGTTCTCAGGGAGAATCAGTGTGACAGAAAATGTGAGTGACAAGGTTGACCCTTTGAATTACAGGTAGAACTCATTTTTGCCAGCAGAGTGGACTGGAGCAATGTGAAATAAAGTGTCTTGCTCAAGGACACAATGTACCACCAGGAATCAAACTCGTGACATTATGATCATGAGCTAGGTACCCTAACCACTAAGCCATGCACCTTCACATCAAGGTTCATAAATTAGGATCCCAACACAGTAGATTGGTAGAATTATAAACCCTTTTGATACCAACCCACCTGGCATCATCCTTGGTTCTATGTTTTAATGTGATCTAAATCAAAACTTTGCATCAAAATTTCATGTTAATTTATGTTCCAGGACCCAGTTTAATAAGGTCAAAAATATTATACTAAATTCTTCATTATTTTAAAAATTAATTTGAAGAAAACAAGTGTATACTCTTTTAATCATTTCGTCTTTTATTTCTTTCAGTCATTTGACTGCGGCCATGCTGGAGCACCACCTCTAGTTGAAGAAATCAACCCAAGGACTCATTCTTTGTAAGCATTGTACTTTTGCCGAACCACTAAGTTATGGGGACGTGAACACACCAACATCGGTCGTCAAGTGATAGTGGGAGAACAAACACAGACACACACACACATACATATATATATATATATATATATATATATATATATATACAATGGGCTTTTTTCCGTTTCCATCTACCAAATCGACTCACAAGGGCTTGGTCAGCCTCAGGCTGTAATAGCAGACACTTGCCCAAGGTACCACACAGTGGGATTAAACCCACAGCTTTGGAGAAGATCCCTCAATCTCTGGTGGGATTTGTATCCAGTGTTTGAGTTCTGAGTTTTTGGGTGACGCATGTAATCCATTGCCTAATTTAATGTCATCATCAGAACCACTGCCATCACCAGGTGGTCCCAGAGGAACCTTTAGTAAGGTTCACACTGCTGCAAGAATTAGGGGCCAGATTTGACAATAATTTCCCCTTTCCACCACCCAGAAAAAATACAGGGCTGTGCCCTTACATCCCTTCTCTTTCTCACTAGATATTAAAACAAAGACACATCAACAGTTTCAATGATCTTTCTGTAATTTTTACTGGCAACAGCAAATGGTCTCATCTCTGTCTCCACATCAAATTCTCCAAAAAAACATCATTTGACTATCACCACCACCACCACCACCACCACCACCACCACCACCACCACCACTACCACTACTACTACCACCTCCACCATCACCTTTAATACTACCACTGATTACTACAGTTGTTGCTGCTGCTACTACTAGTACCAACATCACACTACTACTACTACTACTACTACTACCACTACTACTACTATTACTACTACTACTACCTCCACCATCACCACAACTACTTCTACTACTATTACTACTACTACTACTACCACCACCACCACCACCATCACTACTATTACTACCACCACCACCTTTCATCCTTTCAATGTCGATAAAATAAAATACCAGTTGATGACCTCAACCAGCCCCTTCTCCAAAATTTCAGGCCTTGTACCTATAGTAGAAAAGATATTTGCCCTACTGCCTGTCCTTTCATCCATCCGTCAGTCTATCTATCTATCTCACTACTGGTCTATCTGTATATGTCTGTCCATTCAGCCATCAGTCCAGCCATCCACCCACCTAAATACAAAACCAATAAGACAGCCTTTAAGTAGTAAATCTCTCTTTCAGAAATAGCAGCCAAAGTTCCCTTCAAATTGCACACTACTGTTTTAAAATAAGAAAAGGACAGTGTAATACAGTTCCCAGTATTAGGTAAAAATGATGAAATGACCATGACTGAAATGCCTTTTCTCACAGATCTGCTCTCAAACAGGATTAGGCTACGGCTAAACAACTACACATGACATAGGTGACTGTGTGGTAAAAAGTTTGCTTCCCAACCACATGGTTCTAGGTTCAGTCCCACTGCATGGCACATTGGGCAGGTGTCTTCCACTATAGCTTTGGGCCAACCAAAGCCTTGTGAGTGGATTTGGTAGATGGAAATTGAAAGAAGCCCATCGTATATATATATATATAAGGACACAGATATTGTGTCATATAGCCAGCTGGAAACGATGTTTCCTGGGGCTAAACAACAGTAACAATCATCCCTTTACTTATATATATATATATATATATATATATGTATATATGCATATATATATATACAAATGTATGCATTTATATATATATATATTTATATATATATATATATATATATATATATATATATATATATATATATATATATAGATAAGTAATTTTCTGCATTTTCGTGCAGCTGAAGATTGCTCTTCATATTGCATTTAAGGTAATGCTCGCATTACTTAAATAAATTGAAGTAGCATGAAACGTGCGTACTGCAATCACCTTTGAAATCCGTGTTGCTTATTTTTAGATTTTGATCACCTATCCTTTTGGGATACGATATTCGGGTGCCTACGCATAAGTACCGTATTCAACCTTGAATCTATATCGAAACCGTATATATATATATATATATATATATATATATATATATAGATAGATAGATAGATATACAAGTGTGTGTGTGTGTGTCTTTGTGCCTGTGTTTGTTCCCACCACTGTTTGACAATGGGTGTTGGTGTGGTTACATCCCCCTAACTAGTTTAGCACAAGGGACTGAGTATTGGGCTTAAAAAAAAAAAAGCCCTAGGGTTGATTTTGTTCAACTACAATTCTTCAAGGCAGTGCCCCAGCATGGCTGTAGTCTCATGACTGAAATGAGTAAAACAGATAAAAGAAAAACATACACACACTCACTCCATACACACACACACACACACACACACACTCACACACTCCATACACACACACACCATACATGTACACATGTACATGTACATACTTTTGACATGTACTTCATTAAATCTTAACTTTCCCTGCAGAGATGCACAATGTTGCAACAGCATAATAATGACACCAAATGCAGCATGTAATGTAAACTAGAGAGAGAGAGAGAGAGAGAGAGAAAGAGAGAAAGAGAGAGAGTGAGAGATCCACATTTGTTTAACCTACACATGTATGAACTAAGCCCATGTATGTAAGTACATGTACACGTATGTGTGTTCTTGTGTGCATGTGTGAGAAAGAGAGAGAGAGAGAGGGAGAGAGGAAGGGAGAGAAAGAGAGCAGCTTGAGCTCATTAAAATTGATTGGGTCTTATGTTACAACAGAAACTACATGTACCTAACGAGAACAACAACAACAGGAATGTCTACCACAATAAACAGAAAAAAGAATAATGACAACAACAACAACGACAGAATCAAACAGAGAGAGAACAGGACAGTCATAGATAACTGCCTTACGCACCATGAATATATTACACACACACACATATATATATATATATGATGATGATGATATATATATTTATATATATTCATATTATACAGTTTCTGTTACTTAGGTGACCAAGTCAGTAGTGGGAGTGGTCATTCCAAAAGCATAGCTGCTAGAATAAGAATAGGCTGGGCAAAGTTCAGGGAGTTACTACCTCTGTTGGTAATGATAGGCCTCTCCCTCACAGTACAAGGCAGGCTGTATGATGCTTGTGTACGAACAGCTACGCTGCATGGCAGAGACAGGGGCTGTAACTGAGGAGGACATGTAAAGGCTTGAAAGAAATGAAGCCAATATGCTTTGTTGGATGGGTAATGTCAGTGTGCATATATGACAGAGTGTAAGCGATTTGAGAGAAAAACTGGGGAAACGCAGAGTCAGGTGTAGTGTGCAAGAGAGAAGACTGTACTAGTATGGTTATGTAATGTGTATGAATGAAGACCATTGCATCAAAAAGTGCCGATCTCTAATTGTAGACGGAGCATGTGGAAGGGGTAGATCCAGAAATATGTAGGACAAAGTATTGAGGAAGGATCTACAGGCGTTGGGACTCACAGACGGGATGACAGGGGCCTGAGACTCCTGGCAGTTTGCTGTGCATGAAAAGATATGTCAAGCTAAGTAAAAGTGTAGTTGCCCTTGCATACAGGCTCGTCCCCTGCAACCCTCTCCAGCCGAGCATCCCTAATTTTGTGGGCTCACAGCTGCTGGTGCCACATAAAAAGCACCCATGCCGGGGCTGTGTAAAAGCACTCAGTTCACTCTGTAAAGTGGTTGGCTTTAGAAAGGGCATCGAGCTGTAGAAACCATGCTGAAACAAACATGAAGCCTGAACAGTCCTTCAACTGGTCGGCTCCTGTCAAACCATCCAACTCATGCCAGCATGGAAAACAGACATTAAATGATGATGATGATATATATATATACAATGTATGGTGAATTTATGAAATGAAGTTCCATAAATCCCATCAATTTTGCTAAAAGTGGAGGAGACAAATTGTTAAAATTTATAACAAGTATAAAGTTTACCAACTTGTCTCTCCCATTCTTAACTAAATTGATGAGTTTTATGGGACTACATCCCATAAATTCACCATATATTATATGCAAGGACTACTTTCATGTCTTCGCAAACTTAGGCCTGTAAACTCCCAGCAAAATATGAAGAATCAACATTATACATCCACTCCAACAAATTCTGTTCAACCCATACCAGCACGGAAAAGCAGACATCAAAACAGTGACAGTGATATGTTTGATAAAATATTGCCTTATGCAGTTCAACGTCCATAAAAAAAACAATGAATAGGAGAGCAGAGTTGGTCATGGATGGAGATACTGTGGTGGGAGTTAGCCACAAATTTAGTGAGGAGTGGTCAATGCCAGTGCCACCTGACTGGCACCCATGCCAGTGGAATGTAAAAAAGCACCATTTGAGCATCGTCAATGCCAGTGCCACCTGACTGGCACCCATGCCGGTGGAATGTAAAAAGCACCCACTACACTCTCGGAATGGTTGGTGTTAGGAAGGGCATCCAGCTGTAGAAACCTTGCCAGATGAGATTGGAGCCTGGTGCAGCCTCCTGGCTTGCCAGTCCTCAGTCAACCTGTCCAACCCATGCCAGCATGGAAAGCAGACGTTAAATGATGATGATGCTGATGATGATGTAGGTATCCATCAGGGCTCAGCTTTAGGCCCATTATCATTATTTTTGTTTTACAGGGGACTTTAAGAATGACTTGCCATGGGAACACCTGTATATAGATGACATAGTTCTTGAAGGTAAATGAGTTGAAGAATCAGAGAAGAAATTCCAAATTTGGAAGCAAAACATAGAATTGCAATGCCTTAAAGCAAATGATGCAAAAACAAAAGTTTTAGTTTGTAAGAAAGAAAGACAAGACTCTGGTGTCATCTGGGAAATAGTGAGGCTCAATATGTGGGGAAAACATTAAGTTGGTCTTCTCTGCTGTGTATCAAATGTAAAATATGGAGGCACAAGGCTACCAGGAATCCCAGCAGATCATATGCAGTAGATGCTATAGTCACGATGACCATCATCAACATTACCACTACCACCACCACCACCACCACCACCACCACCATTATCATTATCATCACTATCACCATCATTTTCACATGTATTCATGGGTTAGATGTGTTCTTTCCAACACACCACCCCTACCAAATGTTGTGATCCTTTATAATCTCGTTTGTGAGGTTCATGATCCTGACTCAAACTTTCACCTCTTCTACCCATGTCTTCCTTTTTCACTGTTTCCTTCCACATGGATCTTCTGGTACTTCCTTACCCAAAATTCATCATTTATATGCAATACAAAGCTGCACAAACACTGTTGTCGCTTTTGTATGCTGGCTCAGTGGTTACAGCGTGAGGCTCATAATCATGAAGAAGGGAGTTCAATTCCTGGACCAGGCTGTGTGTTGAGTTCTTGAGCAAGACACTTTATTTCACACTGCTCCAGTTCACTCAGCTGTAGAAATGAGTTGCGACATCACTGGTGCCAAGTTGTATCAGCCTTTGCCTTTCCCTTGGATAACATCAGTGGCATGGAGAGGGGAGGCTGGTATGCATGGGTGACTGCTGGTCTTCCATAAACAACCTTACCCAGATTTGTGCCTCAGAGAGGAACTTTTTAGGTGCAATCCCATGGTCATGTGTGTGTATGTGTGTGGAGGCACATGACTCAGTAGTTAGAGAGTCGGGTTCACAATCATGAGGTTGTGTGTTCAATTCCTGGACCAGGCTGTGTGTTGTGTTCTTGAGCAAGACACTTTATTTCACATTGCTTCATTTCACTCATCTGTAGAAATGAGTTGCAATGTCACTGGTGCCAAGCTGTACTGGCCTTTGCCGTTTCCCTAGGATAACATTGGTGGTGTAGAGAGTGGAGGCTGGTATGTATGGGCGATGGTTGATTTTCCATAAACAATGTTGTCTGGATTTGTGCCTCAGAGGGGAACTTTCTAGGTGCAATCTCATAGTCATTCATGACTGAAGAAGGGTCTTTACTCTTTACCCTCTGCATGAACAACATACAGCTAAGTGAAGGCGATTTGACTTAACATGGTGAAGAGACAATAAATGTTTAATAAATTTAAATTATAATTGGAATGAGGAGAGATCATTTAAGTATTGAAGAGGCAATGGAGAGAACTCTGACCAAAGATTAAATGGAGATATTGAAAGAACATATGCTGTGAATATCAGATTTGGTAACACATGTGACAACTACAGGCATGTTTTGGTCTCACTGGCACCATGCTAAGTGGTGAGAATTACATATGTTCATCTTACAACATGGTAATCGAGAGAGACTGCAAAATAAATATGATTACTCCAGCAGAGAAAATAAATTGGAAATGTTTCAACAAACCTCTATATCAGTAAATTGATTTAAATTTACCTATTTTTCTCCACAACAAAAGAATTAAGAACTAAAATGACTTTCTCTTGGTTAAAGACTTCCACAAAATATTCTCTGTAGACTCCTATCAACTTGTAAGTCTCTATCGCTCTCTCTCACCCACTTCCGAAATGTTTTTACTTTAAATGTATATAATATAATTAATAAACCCTTAATTACTTAGTGCTGAAACGATTTAACGACAACTGAAATAGCATCTTCTGTCTAAGTATTTACAGACTTCAGATTTGAAATGAGGAAAAACAACTGAATTAAATAAATAAATAATAATTACTCGGGGGACTTCATTTATTTTTCTAATGAAAGAAATAGATTGCCAATGAGCTATTTGTTTCTCTTACAAACAAAAAGAAACAATGAATGTGTAACCATCTTATATTGCAACTCAAATTCTAACCACAGAATTGTGACCTTCCCTCAAAAACTGCACGGCAGATGTGGGTTGGGCAATCTACTGATGCCAAGTCTTAAATGGAGAAAGAACACATAGAAGAACAATATTCCAATGAAAACTATTGAAATTAAATATTTTTCCTTAGAAAAGCAGAACCGAGAAATGGCCTTCTCCATTGAAAAATTATATAGCTTTGGTACAAAAATAATTAATTGAGTCAACAAATTAAAATAACAACACTGCAAACTTTCTCAAAGGTGCTATCTGCATGAAGAATTTATAGTTAAGAGCAAGTTAGCATAATGTGATAAATGGAAGATAATTTTTAATCAAGAGAAACTATAACCTAACCATTCAGTCTCCATGCAAAATACACCCTTGATATAGTTACCAATGTCATTATTTTAAATTGCCTCATCAGTGATTCATTTTCTTCTGATGAAAAATATTATTTGCAGCTCACCACATTAGCTATTGCAGCTACACTTGACATGCATGCACACACACACACACACACACACAAAAACGCATGCGTGCATGCACACACACACATGCATGCAATGCATACACATGTTCAAATATTTACATTTCCGTACATTTATATGTGGATGTATATATGTATAATTTATAAATATATTCACACACATTTACATACATTTACTTATATGTGAGATGTCGAGTTATACAGGCATACATTCACAACATTTAATTATGTGTGCATGCACACACACACTTATATATATGTATATATATATATATATACACACATACACACACACACACATATACATACAATGATACACTATGTAGATAGTGTGTATATTTATATATATACACATACATATATATATATATATATATACACATTTACATATATATAAATGAATACATATAAGTATATAAGTAAATATATGTACTGACATATATATAAGTATATACTTACATACATATATATATATATATATATATATATATATATATATATATACACACACACTTACACACACATATATATACTTACATATACATATATACATGCATATAGATATACTTACATATACATATATGTATGCATATAAATATATTTATATATACAGACATACAAATATATAGATATATACATATGTCTATATACAATACACAATATACACAATACCTGCAAAGATATAAATACCCTTACACAAACAAATATGCATACATGTGTGAGTGATAAATACTTAGACATAGATACATACATATTTACACACACACACACACACACACACACACGGAACTATTTATATTTAGAGAAAAAGTGATATTTGTTCTACTAAAATATCCTATCAATTATTTGATCTCTTCCACAGAGTGACATTTTTCTGTGTTTATAGGTCTACACTTACAAACACGAAGATGCTTGCAATGATGATGATGATGATGGCTACAGTAATAATGGTGTTGGCGGTGACGTTGGCGATGGTGGTAGCTATGATGACAGTGGTGGCGACGACAACGACGATGATGATGATGACAAAACACATGACGGCTCTAGTTTTCTTTGAGGTCTGAACATATCACCCAATTCACTCTTCCCGGCTCTATCTTCCTCTAAACAAGAATATATATATATATATATATATATATATATATATATATATATATATATATATATACACACTCTATGTCTACAGAAGGGTGGTGCTGGTGGTGCTATAGTTAGTTGGTGGTGTCACATGAATGTCTATCTACTTTTTCCTTGTTATTTATTTTTTTGGTCTCATCGATCTTCATTAAAAGGTGGAATCAAGTCTTACTAAAACCAGTGAAAATACCGACCAACTGACAGACTGGCCAGCCAACCGGATGTTCTTAGTTGTGTTGCTGTCTATTAATGTAGTATTTGCATGTTGCCAGTGTATACATATGTGTGTGTGTGTGTGTGTGTGTGTGTGTGTTTATGTGTATATGTTTATGTATGTGTGTGTCCATGTATATATGAGTGTATATGTATGTATGCATGGGTATATGTATAATGTATATGCATACATGTATGTATATTTCTGTATATGTATGTTTGTGTAGATGTAGGTATATGCAAGTATATGCATGTATATATGCATATAAGTATGTACAGGTATTTATATGTGTGTGTATGTACGTATATATGTGAACATGTAAATATGTAGGTTTACGTCTGTACATGTATGTGTGTGTACATGTAGGTATATGTCATATGTGTGTACATGTAAGCATATATATATATGTGTGTATGTGTATGTGCATGTATGTATGTGTGTATATGCGTGTATATGTGCGTGTATGTATTTGCATACATGTATGTGCAAATATGTAGGTATATATCTGTACATGTATGTGTGTGCACATGTAGGTATATGTCCATATATAAATGTATATGTGTGCACATGCATGTATATATATATATGTGTGTGTGTGTGTGAGTGCATATATGTATATTTGTGTACATGTACATATGTGTGTGTGTATTTATATGTGTGCACATCTCTGGATATGTGTGTGTGCATGTATGTATATGTGTGTACATGTAAGTCAATGTGTGTGTGTACATATATGTGCAAACATAGATATGTCTGTACATGTATATGTATGTATATGTAAGTACATGTGCATATGTGTTTATATATGTGTGCACATGTATGTGTGTGTGCATGTATGTGTATGTGTGTAAACATATGTATATGTGTATGCATGGGTATGAGAACAGGTTTGTATGTATACAGTGGCTCGGAGGGGATGGCAAAGATTGCCTAATAGGTTGGCCAATATCTGCATTATATTTGATGAGAGAGAGAGAGACACACACACAGGTAGAGAGACAGGTAGATCACACCTATATAGGTATAAACTCTTCTCTACTTACAAGGGTCAGATGGAATTTGTTGAGGCAGATTTGCAATGGCCAGATGTCCTTTTGTCCCCAACACTCACCCAATTAATATTTCATCCTGAGTTCTTTCAACACAAACACCACTTAATGATTTAAGATCAAAAAAAGTAATGGGGCTGATTCATTTGATTAAAAATTCTTCAAGGTGATGCCCCAGAATGGCTGCAGTCAAATGGCTGAAACACGTGAAAGATAGAAAGATAAAAAACTGCTAATTCATAAAGCAGGGAGGTACTCCCCTAGTACCTCCTTATTCATGGTACCACTGATATTTCATATTTCTCTTTCAGTCTTTATTGATTTTTTGAATTTTATTTGAAAAATGTTTCTGTTTCACATTTTCTGTTTAATCAGGAATTCTTTATATCTTCTCTGTCTCTCTCTCTCTCTTTCGCTCTACCTCTCTACCTATCAGGCAAGTGCTATCAGTAATTACTCAAGGTAGGCAGCTGGTGATGTTTATGTAGTAAAACACAAAAAAATAAGCAAAACACAGGCATGCGACTGAGTTGAAGGCAGAATTACTTCTGCCTTTACAGCGTGTAAAAAAAATGTTGTTGTAGGAATGTACGCAGCATGTGCACCACAGCAGTTCTATGCGTAGTTTTAATACTGGGACTGAAAAGCAGGGGTGAATTATGCTTACCTGATCTACAAAAAAATAAAATATTTTGCATTTTGTGCATAGTAATCAGAGTAACCTTCATAATTTTATTGAATTAGGTGTTTATTTTGCCATAAAAGGAAAATGTTACTATCAATCTATTTCATTCAGGGTAGGCACTGTCTGCCTTGCCTACCCAGGTGGCACGTCCCTACTACCTATCTCTCTGTTACCATACCTTCACTTGCCAACATGAAAAACAAGGCACACACACACACACGATTGCTTGTTATGACAAAGCACAACTATACACACACATACTCATACATGAATCCAAATATACACACATACACACAGAGTAAAGTGCTTCACAACACTTAGCAACACACAATAAACAAAATCACTTCAAAAAGACATGTGAAGAAGTGATATGATGAGGTCGAAAATAAAATGAAAAATCAATAAAACTTAACAAAAGTGTGAACTATCAGTGTGTGTGTGTGTGTATCAGAAATGAAATGGTATCTATGATAAAATTTTCTTATCAACCTCAACATATGACTCACAGACCAAAGAAATTATGAAATATCTAGATTACTTGTGACATAAAGATAATATTAATAATAATAATAATAATAGTAATAATAATATAGTAATAATAATAATAATAATAATAATAATAATAATAATAATAATAATAAGGGTTTATCATAGCAGCCCAAGATCAATGCCTACCTACAAGGAACTACCAGGCCAACATATTAAAGAACAGCAACTTCCCAACATGTCATGTATGTCAACAACAAAATGAAACCATTGATCATGTTGTCTCTATATGCAGTCTTCTTGCACCTACAGAGTATCTCAACAGGCATGATAGAGCTGCACAATATATTCACTGGGTAGTTTTCAAAAACCTGGACTTGCCCCATGATAAAAACTGGTGGGAACACACACCACCTCCAGTGCTTGAAAATGATCACGTCTCACTCCTCTGGAACTTCACCATTCAAACTGATAGAAAGATAAATGCAAATAGGCCAGACATTATGTTGAAAGACTTCAGACAAAAATCATGCCTCCTCATTGATATGACTGTCCCAATCGATATAAATGTACCTGTCAAGACTTACCAAAAACTGAGCAAGTATAAAGATCTTGAAATAGAAATTAGCAAAATGTGGAACCTGAAGACTAAAACAATACCTGTTGTCATAGGTGCCCTAGGAATGATAGCAAAAGGGGCTGATTGCTACCTAGCTCAGATACCAGGAAACCCCAAAATGGCAGAAATTCAAAAGATAGTGCTCATGGGAACTGTCCATATCTTACATAACATATTATCTATGTAATCTCAAATTTTAAAACAAACACAATTTTCTTATGGTTTCTTAAACATTCTCTAGAACAACACTATGTACAAAGCCAAATATATGGCACCCTAGGCATAACACCAACATGAACTTCTAACTTGTTGTCTCTTGAGGTCTCTGGGTGAGACTTGGAGCCAACTTGTACAAATACAAAGCAAAAATCAAACATAAAATAATAATAATAATAGTAACCATCAATACAGCAAGTGCAAAAGATTGTCTGAACTGGTACATCACACATATTAAGAAGAGCATTGTTGCTATGAATTTTCTTTCCGTTTTTTCTTCTTTATTCTACATTTATTTTTTATTTTTTCTCTCTGTCTTTCTTCCCCCTTTTTCTCTATCCCATCACTTTGTAAATGGACAGTCTGGTGTGTTTATTTTAATGGCCTACCAATGGATACAGTGCACCTCTTTGCCCTAGGTATCAGGAAGACAGTCGGCAAAATATGGAAACAGAATTGAAAGAAGACGATAATGAAAATAATGGGTAGTTAAGCAGTTGTGGTCACTGTAAAAGGTGGTATTAGTAATACAAGTAATTGTCGGAACCCTGGGAACAGTGAGTAGAAATCTTGAGAAGTACATGGAATAAAGAGGGGCTGCAATAAGGGTGGAGCACTTGCAGAAAACAGAACTGCTTGGAACCGCTCGAATACTCTAGATGGTGTTTGAAAAATAAGGGGTGTTACCTTAGTTCACTGATAGTGAACAGCTGGCACTGTAGTACATCTCCAGCGTTAGACGCTGTGCAAAGACAATAAAATAATAATAATAATAATCCTTTCTATTACAAGCACAAAGACTGAAATTTGGGGGGAGGGGTCCAGTCGATTAGATCAGCCCCAGTACATAACTGGTACTTAATTTATCAACCCCAAAAGGATGAAAGGCAAAGTCGACCTCAGCGAAATTTGAACTCAGAACGTAGCAGCAGATGGAATACCACTAAGTATTTCATCCAGTGTGCTCACAATTCTGCCAGCTCGCCGCCTTCACCGCCTTAATAATAATAATAATAATAATAATAATAATAATAATAATGTTATAAATAATAATTATTATTATGCATGTGTGTACATACACACACACATATATAAACATAAAACCATGAGCAGTTTCAACCAGCTGATACACCAACTGTAAACAGTGACCGGAATGCTACTGACCAGAACCACTGTGACCAATCAGACAATTACAGTTTGCATGTCTTCTGCACAATTTCATGATAGCACAACATGAAAATCACGGCAATATAAATCAATGTTCTGACCTCAGGAAACTCTGACCAATTCCATATATTATGGTAATAATGCCAATTTAGAGATAAATCATTACATTTCTGTATAGACTACAGACATGCTGATGTTATTCTTGTACATTTTGGTATATCTCTTCAAATGAATACTGTTTGATCGTTACAGATGATAAATTATCAATTAAAATCTGATATAATATACAGTAGTTTTAAAACTTCAACTCATAAATATTTTATCAATTTTAACCAAAAGGTTCATTATGCCTAAAAGTTATAGTTTATTGATAATAAAATGAATTTGAAGAGAAGAAAATTGATCATATACAATTCCTACAGGTTAGACTAAGTAATTTAATGATCTCAAGTTGTGGTGTACCAAGGAGCTCATAAGGGTGAAATGGTGCTATGAACAACTGCTAGGACAGCTAAAGAATATAAATAAATTGGATTATATGGAAATATTATTTAATATGCTCTCTCACTCATAGGAATAAGAAAAAAAGGCCTCTCATAATAATTAAAAAACAAAATATTTTATAAACCCTAAAGTGGTTTTCTCCCCTTAAAGGGAATCTTCACCCCCTCTTCTATCTCTCAGTAAACTCTCTCTCTCTCTCTCTCCCTCTTTTACTCCAAAAGCAACTGTAGGTGGCAGCAGCAACAGTCACCAGTCAAAACTTCCCAAAACAAATATGATTAAATTATTAAATCCTTCAAAATCTTGCTGTAAACACTCTTTATCATTTCGTAAAAAGAAATCAGCTTGTAGATGTGAACTACTGGAAGTTTCCCCACTTGTTTCAAATCTTCCCTGCCCCACCACCTTCTCTTCATTTTCCTGTCCCCACCCAATTCCTTTCCATTTTATTCATTTAAGAAATTCAATACTTCTTTTTGTATGATTTTCCAAGTGTCTTCATGAACATTGTCCCCCAAAATTTATCACAAAATCGCATACAACACTTCTAGTAGCAAGGCATGCACATCACTATTTTTCATGAATAACTTTTCTTCATCAACCACTCTAAACAATTATTGTCTTTCAAAAATACATTTAGAATTTCGTCAAAAGGAAGAAGCAGAGACGTTAATTCCCCGTGGAGTTACATTCCTGCTGCTTCTTAACATTATTTGTAAAGCTGGATTTTAATAAACACCTGTTCTTTTCTTAAACCCCTCAACACTTTATTCCATACTTTTCATTCATTCAACCTTTCTCATACAAACAAAAATACCTGAAAGGAATTTCCTATTTGCCAAACGTTTAATGTTTAAAAATAATAAACATTGGTTTTCAATTCGATTCCATCAACAGACAAACTTAACCTTCTCATCATCTGTACATTTTGTTAGTTTCTTTTTCCCCCCTGATATCATATTCATTGTTAAGACTACAAAAACAAACAAAGCAAAGTGTGTCATTTATATATCACCAATCTACCACAAGATAGTCACACTGTTTCTTCAATCTACCAAGAGTTTCAAACAAAATCTTGTCAACACAAACCCAAATCTACAAAGCAGCAACACCAGTCTCCTGCTGCGTCCACTCTTGAGGATATACGCTGGTTTGAGAAACTCTGCAAGGATTGTATTGGGTTTCATCAATGCAAACGCCTAAGTAATTTACTAATTGAGTCATGTGACAGATGCCAGTTCTTGAAGCACATCTTAAACTTTTAGTATTGACATCATCCTGTTGAAAGTAATGCTTATTTATTCACATTGTTTTGAATTAATCATGCATTATCTTGTAGCTTTAATATTTTGATGAGGTAGCTATTTATTTTTAGAATGACATTGTAGGGCTCGTGTGAGAGGCTAGATCTGGACAATTTGAACATAAAACAAGTTGAATATTTTGGGCTGGATACAGCCAGATTAAATGCTAAAGGGTTAATGTTTGACAATTTCTTCAGGAAGACTTAACTTTTCTTCCTGAAGCAAATTTTCATTCACTCCATAACTTCCTTGCTGTTATTTGAAGAGATTTACTAAAGCTACAGTGATCTCCTGAACTTGCAGCTGACACAGATGTGAAGTGGATTGGTAGCACAATCAAAAAGGACACACCAAATGTAGCGAAAAGTGCTTTACAGTGGAGTCCGGATGGATATAGAAAGAGGGATAGACCTAAGAACTCGTGGGTGTAGATCAACACAAAAGGAACTAGAGAAAGGAGGACATTAATGGCAGAGTATAAGTACAGAAGCGAGAAATTATGTGACATGGAATTCAATTATAAGTGGCCTATACTCCGCTTTGGAGGGTTAAAGGCAAGAAGAAGACTAAAGCAATGCTTTTTAGACTGAAAGTAGTATCATATCTATGTTTTTTGGTTGGTGGAACCATCCAGGAAAACCATTTCCAGAAACTGAAGACAATGACACCTTAACCCTAAATGCATTAGTATCAGACAAATTAGCGATGCGGCAAACTGGCAGAAACATTAGCACACTGGGCGAAATGCTTAGGGTCAATAAATGAAGTACTAGTTGTATACTGGGGTCGATCTAATCAACTGGCCCCCTCCCCCAAAATTTCAAGCCTTGTGCCTAGAGTAGAAAAGAATATCTAAGGCGGTGAGCTAGCAGAAACGTTAGCATACCGGGTGAAATGCTTAGCGGTGTTTCATCTGTCTTTATGTTCAGTTCAAATTCTGACGAGGTCAACTTTGCCTTTCATCCTTTTGGGGTCAACAGATTAAGTACCAGTAGCATACTGGGATCGATTTAATCGACTGACCCCCTCCCCCCAAATTTCGTACTTTATGCCTAGAGTAGAAAAATATCAGATAAACTGTTTCATAATTGATCTTGCAGGACAGGTAGGAGCAGCAGTAATTTATTTACATCATTAATACGAATTACAGAGGGTACCAGTAGGGATGATTTTAGAGAGGTACTACAGGGTTTTACTATAGAATATAGAGTGTATGTTACAGTCATCAATAGTCATGGCATATTCAGGCATTTTAAAACAGGTGTACACCTGGTTATTATAATATGGAGTACACTGATTGGAGCCATTAGTGAGAAAGGCCATAAACACAGCTGGCAGTAAAAGTAACATCAGTAGAACACCAGTTGTATGGTTAGGAGATCAACCTGTACAGTTGGTGTAAAGTTAACAGAGAATTTTGAGCTAAGAATCAGAACATCGATTTTGTATACCATGTCAACATGAACACTGCAATTTATGACGGTGATATGTGTGTGCATATATATATATAATAGGATTTTTCATTCTCTTAACCATGAAATGTTCGTATCCGATTAACTAAAGACTTGTTTTGTTTATGCTTTCCCCTCCGGTTTTTTGTTCTATGTGTGCCATAAATATCGCCATCCATTTAGAGAAAAATTTGTAGTTTAGAATCAGTAGTTCTTTGACTGCTATTTCTAAATTTTCAGTATGTTGGAGAAGCAACTCAATGCTAATCCCTGTATATTTATGATGATAAATGGTTTTACCGATAAAGGTTTTTTCATACTGAACTACTTGGCAAAATTGTTAATTATCAATTCTATTATTAATTGACGATTCCCTGCCCTTATTCTTGTATATATATATATATATATATATATATATATATACAGAGAGAGAGAGAGAGAGAGAGAGAGAGAGAGAGAGAGAGAGAGAGAGAGAGAGAGAGAGAGAGAGAGAAAGATATAGATAAGATATATATATACATCTATGTACATAGATGGGGATAATACACACATGCAAATATATTAGCCAGTAGGTGTTATTATCAGAACCAAGATCAGTAACTTTCTTTGAGATTGGCCAAATTCCCTGTATTTTGCAGTATCCTGTCCTGACAAGAAAAGAAAGCCAGGTCACTAATTAAGTGTAAGCTATCATCACTAGGTTGGTTGGTCAATGTTTAGTCTTGTTATAGAAATGTGATAGGGGATTGGGGAGACAGGAAGTGTAAATGTGCCATCCTTTATATTTCTTCCTCCTCCATCTCACACACAAGTATATACATAATACAGGCATGCATATATATATATATGTATACACGTATGTATGCACACACATGCATTTATACATACATACATATATATATATATATATATATATATATATATATATATATATATATATATATATATATATAGGCGCAGGAGTGCTTGTGTGGTAAGTAGCTTGCTTACCAACCACATGGTTCCTGGTTCATTCCCACTGCGTGGCACCTTGGGCAAGTGTCTTCTACTATAACCTCGGGCCGACCAAAGCCTTGTGAGTGGATTTGGTAGACGGAAACTGAAAGAAGCCTGTCGTATATATGTATGTGTGTGTGTGTGTTTGTGTGTGTGCTTGTCCCCCAACATCACTTGACAACTGATGCTGGTGTGTTTACGCCCCCATAACTTAGCGGTTCGGCAAAAGAGATCGATAGAATAAGTACTAGGGTTCCAAAGAATAAGTCCTGGGGTCGATTTGCTTGACTAAAAGGTGGTGCTCCAGCATGGCCGCAGTCAAATGACTGAAACAAGTAAAAGAATACGAGTAATATGTATATATATATATATATATATATATATACACACACATAAACACAGAGATCTTGGAAGCCAGTCTTTCTCATAAGGTCACCTCTCAACACAATATATATTTTCATAAAATGGTTAACAAGGCAATGAGGAAATCTCTTTAATCCTTCCTCTTCCTGCATATAGCAGCAGCCAAACCTTTCTCAAATCAGTCTTTTTAAGAAAGGTCATACCGAATAATGTTATTCTAGATACACTGTCTCTAGAGGCACAGCCATGGCAGGAACACTCCTAAGCATTACAAGTTTGCCTGAAAAGTTGATCTGGAGCTAAACACAGCCTCAACATCAACGACTGGACAGCTAAGTATTTTGAAGTGAAGTTAGGAAATATGACCTATATTTTAGGCCTGCCTATATAGATATGGGAGGTGCAATGGCCCAGTGGTTAGGGCAGCGGACTCGCAGTCATAGCATCGCGGTTTCGATTCCCAGACCGGGCGTTGTGAGTGTTTATTGAGTGAAAACACCTAAAGCTCCACGAGGCTCCGACAGGGGATGGTGGCGAACCTTGTACTCTTTCACCACAACTTTCTCTCACTCTTACTTCCTGTTTCTGTTGTGCCTGTAATTCAAAGGGTCAGCCTTGTCACACTGTGTCATGCTGAATATCCCCGAGAACAACGTTAAGGGTACACGTGTCTGTGGAGTGCTCAGCCACTTGCACGTTGATTTCACGAGCAGGCTGTTCCGTTGATCGGATCATTTGGAACCCTCGACGTCGTAAGCGACGGAGTGCCAACAATATACATATGATATACATGTTGATATGTTTAACAGTTTTAACATCATTACTAAGAATGATGGAATCGTTAAGTATGGTGTTAAAGAATGGTGGCAGAAAGTAAATCACTTTCTCTTCATGGATGGCTTAAAGAGTGAAAAAGTATATGCAATTATATACAAAGAAACAAATATATATATACATATATAAAATGAAAAGTGCATATTGTATACAGGATATCACCAACAAGTGAAAAATATGTAAACACATGAGAAATAAGTACAGGACAAAAAGCCTATCTTATTATTCATCTCTCATGTGTTTACATATTTTTCACTCAAGCTTTAAAAGTTATTCTTTTTAAGCTTAGTACTTATTCTATCTGCCACATTTGCTGAACTGCTAAGTTATGGAAACACAACAGTACTTGTTGTCAAGCACTGATGAGGGAACAAGCACACACACACACACACACACACACATATACGATGGGTTTCTTTCAATTTCCATGTACTAAATCCACTCACAAGGCTTTGGTCAGTCCAAAGCTATAGTAAATGACACTTGCCCAAAAGTTCCACACAGTGGGACTGAACCCGGAACCATGTGGTTGGTAAGCAAGCTTCTTACCACAGTCATACTTGTGCCTGCATGCATGCATACATACATACATACATACATACATACATACATACATATGTATATATGGTCCCACCCATGCTAGCATGGAAGGTGGACATTAAATGATGATGATATATATATGTGTGTGTATGTATGTACATATGCATGCGAGTGCACACACACAAGCTTCAGTTTCCACCTACCAAAGCCACTCACAAGGTATTGGTTATCAAAAGGCTACAGTAAAAGACACTCGCCCAATACTCCATGCAGTTGGACTGAAATGAAAGCTACATGGTTGCAGAGCAAACTTCTTTATCGCACAGCAACGCCTGATAAATCAATATCTCAGGATTAGAAGAAGCACTATTCAAATATTTGAAAAGGTAAGGATCAATTCTAAAGCACATGATTCCTCATTCTTGGATAATGAAATGTTTAAAGATGGTGCTAAGGCAAGGAAATGGGGATTGTAAAGAATATGAACCAATGGGAAATAGAATGAAGTTGTTTGGTTGAAGGAGTTTGGAGATATGAAGAATTAAGATCAATAAAGCAGTCTTTGAAAGAGATAAGCTTATTCCCTTCACTTTTTGTTGATATGTTTAACAGTTTTAACACTGTTACTAAGAATGATGGAATGGTTAAGTATGGTATTAAAGAACGGTGGCAGAAAGTAAATCACCTTCTCTTCATGGATGACTTAAAGAGTGAAAATTAAATAGATTCTTAAGTTGAAACTTGGCATGGATTTAGTGAAGAATATACAGTGGAATGGAATTTGGGATTAAAATGTGTGGAGGTATGATGATGATAACGACGATAGAAATAGAGGGAGAGAGAGAGGGGGGATAATAGAAAGGAATGGGAAAGAATTACCAAATAGGGAATTCATAAAATATTCAGCTGCAGAAAGTCAATAAATGCTGAACTATAACAGAAGCAAAGCAAGGACTAAATTGAAGGTTTTTGAATAGGAAAATCTGGAGAGAGTTCAATCTCTAACTCCTTAGTGGTAATGTTTCTAATGAAATGCAATGTTTTCGTTAATTTTTAACAGGAAAAACCAGAAGAGGCCTTGATGTTATAAAGCTCAACCTGTAAGAAATACCAGTTAAATCTCCCTCAAATATTACCCAACATCCTAAAACAAAATTATTAATGAATTGATGGATGATTGAAACCTTGGCTAATATAATTCTACACAAATGATGTGAACATAAAATTGGTATTTAGTATTGGGATATGGACCTTACTATGGTAAGGACGCGTGTTTGCCAGCAGAGACCCTTGGTAGCAGTGAAACCCAACAAATTATGGCATCAGTTTCTGTGGGATTGTGCCAGTGGCTAAAATACAATACTTTGATACTTGATGGCAATAAAATACTATTTAGACACAAATGGAAAGTTAATAAAACTATTTTTGTGTATTTTTAAAATGGTTAAAATGACTTTCATGTGATGTAATTATTCCAGTGTTGGCACTAAATTACAAAACCAATCACTTGCCAAACAACTAGAATCAACTTATGCACATCTATAACAACAACAATACTTAATATTACATAAAGAATGATTAAAGACAAGCACTTAACGATGATCGCGATTGGTAGAGATAATTAACAAATAATTTCTGAATGCATCATTTGGATATCTCCAAATGGTTTTATGAAATTGATAATGGAATGGTAGAGTTAATTTTGGCATCAGTGTTAGTTCTGGAGACTGCTTCCATTATCTCATGCTGTCTCTCTTATATCTTATATTACGTACCTTACATGTCTTCCTCTGCACTGACATGAGAAGAAAGATGGACGTTACTCTGTTATTGTTGTTGTTTGGTTCCAGACCAATCATTGTACAGCAAACATGATTCAGATCTGACCATTCTGACTTTTGCTCAGGCATAGTGCATCTGGGTCTACATTATTCATTGTGTCCTTCCCTTTTTTTTTAGAATGGCAGTGTGTGTAACTAGAAGGAGATTTGGTTGCCATTTCTGGTAGGTTGGACCTTGTAGAGATTCAGATGCCATTTGCTGTTTAGCCCTAGGTCCACCTTGCTCCAGCAGACTATTTATCAAACACATCTGAGTCATGATCACATTTTTTTTTGTCAGACAGAGTATCTAGGAATATATTATTCAATGTGTTCTGACTTTTCTAAAATGGTTGGTGTAATCTGAAGGACACTTGGCTGCTATTTCTAATATGTCAAGTGACCACATCCATTTTCCTTCATTGGCTTCTTTCATTGTTGTTGCTGTTACTGATTTCATCAATGTTGTCCAACAACAGAATCTGAATGAAAGTGTTTGATTTACTAGAAATAACAGCCAACTCTCCCTCAAATCACATCCTACTGTTCTCAATAAAGAACATACTTTGACAATATAGTCTCTGGCCCATAAAATTGTTGGTTAGCCATGGTAGGAGTGTCTGTTAGGGTGAAACAACAACAGCAGTAATCTATTAACACTTCCAATATCAAAAACTAGCATTACTCAATGTAAACAGCTACTCCTACTACAACATACACTTTGTCCATCTTGATTAAGCAACTCCTACCACAATATACATACTACAACCTTCACTAGCATCATAGTCTATTCCCAAGATTCCACTACAACCACCACCACCACGACAGGCTACCCTCAACTCACCTCCATCATACTGTATTGTAATCACACCCGCACTTGAACTGTGTCGGTTACAATGACAAGGGTTCCAGTCGATCCAATCAATGGAACAGCCTGCTCATGAAATTTACATGCAAGTGGCTGAGCGCTCCATAGACATGTGTATGCTTATCCCTTTCTATACCAACCTACCTGAGACCACCCGAGGTTCTACAACATAAACTTAATGTTTTAACCCTTTAGCATTCAGGTTACCCTGTCAAATATTATCCTCATTTATTCACATAGTTTTGAATTAACCCTGCATTATCTCATAGCTTCAAGATATTTATGATGTGATTGGACATTGTAGGGTAGGTGTGAGAGGCTGGATCTGATCAGTTTGAACATAAAGCAAATAGAATATTTGGGCCGGATGTGGCCAGTTTAAATGCTAAAGGGTTAAAGTGGTCTAGATTATAATCTTCCATCAGAATTTTATGCTAATTTGTTCCAGACCCCAGCTTAATAAAATAATCCTTTCTACTGGAAGCACAAGGCCTCAGATTTGGGGGAAGGGATTAAGTCGATTACATCGACTTACTTTGGGAGGAGGAGACTAGTAGATTACATTGACCCCACTGTTTCACTGGTACTTAATTTATCGACCACGAAAGGCAGAGTCGACCCCAGCAGAATTTGAACTCAGAATGTAGCAGCAGACGAAATACTGCTAAGCATTTCACTCAACGTGCTAACCATTCTGCCAGCCTGCCACCTTCAGACCCCAGCTTAATAACGAGGAAGTTATTTTACTAAATTCTTCATTAATTTCAAAATTAATTGAAACAAAGACAGCAGATGTTAACAAAAATATGGTAACAAAAGGGTTTATGTAGTTCTCAGGGAGATTCAGCGGGACTTGGAATGTAACAAGACTGACCCCTTTGAAATGCAAGCACTATGTGTTTTCACCAGTTGAGTGGACTGGAGCAATGTGAAATAAAGTGTCTTTCTCAAGGATACAATGTGTCGCTGGGTATTGAACTCACAACTCTGTGATCATGAGCTGATTACTCAAACCACTAAGCCACGCTCCATTGCCTTTTTCCATTATATTACTAAAACAAACATGTATCTACATTGTCAGGAAACAATTAAACTTCCACTATCTTCCCATTAGCTACAACATAACCCACACTCACATACACACACACACACACACACACACACAAATTCATACACACGTACGTGCAACCACACTCACAAACTCACGCATATACACTCACACACAAACTCACATGCACACAAACTTACATGTACACACACACACACACAAACTCATGCGCATGTACACACACAACCACACGCAAACTCATACACACACATGCACAAACACACACATGCACAAACACACACACACATGTATGCACAGAAACTCATACACATGCACACACACACATGCACACATACATATACACACACAAACTCGTATGTACACACACACAAACTCATACACATGCACACACACATACACACACGTACGCACATACACATAAACACACCCGCACACACACACATGCACACACACACACACGTACACACACAGCTATGACTCCCCATTATCTAAATATATAACAAAAAAGTAATGAAACAGTAAAGGAGAGTGACCTAACTTCCAATGTAGGTAATAAAATTCTAAAATTAAATTATTAGTGCAGTAGAACAATGAATTCCAATTTGTACCAAAATTCACAGAGTTTTGCTCAGCAGGTCTGATTTAATTAAAGAATGAGTTGAAATTAAAAGCACGTGGAATAAATGACAAGGAATGAAACATTGTATTTAAGAAGGAAATAATGTTGGTTGGTTGGTTGGTTGGGGTATTTAGTGAGGGACTATGGAGCCTGACCCCTAGGTGAAGGTTTGGAATAAAAAAGAATTTTAAATGTGTTCGCTATTTTTTATCTTTTACTTGTTCCAGTCATTTGACTGTGGTCATGCTGGGGCAGCACCTTGAAGGGTTTTAGGTGAACTAATCGACCCCAGGACTTTGTTTCCTTTTTTAAAGCCTGGTACTTATTCTATTGGTCGCTTATGCTGAACTGCTAAGTTATTGGGATGTAAACACACCAACACTGGTTGTCAAGCAGTGGTGGGGGACAAACACACACACTAAGACATATGTAAGTTTATCATTGTTCAGTTTTATTTCGAAATTTCCTGCCAATAGAGAAAGAGCTGGTTTCTAACCTACATCCAAGACTCCTTCATTGAAATTTCAACATCAGCAACAAGGTATTTTTGTATGTATGTATGTATGTGTATATATATATATATATATATATATATATATATATATATATATATATATATATATATATATATATATAGCAAAGGTGACTCCAGGTCATCAGCGTCACTTGGGCTCATCACAGATTTCACATAAGACACATGCTTGCTTAAAGGATTTCATGTCTTTCCATTTAATTTCTTGCCACCAAATGGCTTATTTTTTTTATATCTCACGCTATGTCTTTCTCCATTTCTAAGTTAAGGGTAGAAATAAAGCAACCCTGCAAAACACAACTGATCTTTACACACAGATGCACAGAATACTGGTAATCATATAATGAAAGCAGAGTGCACAACAAACATCAGCGACCTGAGTGTTGCCTGTACTCTTGACAAGAGATGCCAGTTACACACACACACACAGCTACCATTCCCAATTATCTAAATATATAACAAAAAAGTAATGAAACAGTAAAGGAGAGTGACCTAACTTCCAATGTAGGTAATACAATTCTAAAATTAAATTATTAGTGCAGTAGAACAATAAATTCCAATTTGTACCAAAATCCACAGAGTTTTGCTCCTTTTACACCTACCAGGCTCGTTCGTATTAGCCAGAGTTGCTGGATAATTTTTCGTTCCTTTAAGAATATTGGGAAGCAAGCTTCTTAGCACACAGCCATGCCTGCACCTATATATTAGTTTTTAAAACTTATTTTTATTATTTTTTGTTTCTTTCCCCACTTTGTCCGTTGGTAACAGAATATTTCAATGTAAGAATACAGAAAGTCACAAAACAACATTTGGAAATTTGGGCAGAAGTAGAAGCTAACCTGAGGTTCTGGTTTATGCTTTAAAACCACAAAATTGGTGATCTGAGAAGAAAAATGGCAGGGAGGTGGGAACAGGGGGTGGTGAGTTTGCAGAGTATTTAAAGGTTAATATGAACTCAACACACACTAACTTAATTATACACATATGAGTGGTGTGTGAAAAGTCTTGGGCCTCAAAAAAACAAAACATGGTACAAGACTTCAAAGCTCAAAGACCTTGAAGGCTTAAAACTTTTCATACTCACCTCGTATATATATATATATATATATATATATACACACACACACAAACACAAATGGACACGTGCATATGCTTCTATATACATAATAAGTAGCTTATTATACAGTGTTCAAATGCACTTTACACATACACACACACACACACACACACACACACATATAAAGTCGCCATATTCCCTTCCATATAGGCTAACTCTAAGAAGCATAAAGTTATATAATCGGATTATTACTTAACACTCCATTGTATTTTTTACGCGAAACCGATTGGTGAGATCAGCCATGATGGATATTTAATACTATACATTTCGGATAATATATATATATATATATATATATATATATATATATATATAGGAAAATGAAAAAAAGCCAGAATGCTAAACTGGAAGCATATTTTAATAAAGATTTCTTCTAACCGGTTTTCATTGCGAAAAGCAAATTATCAAGAAGAAGGAGAATGAAATGTTTTTTTACAAAGAAGTACAAAATGAAGAAAATAATATATAAAACAATAATATATAAAAAAATAAATATACCCATACATTATATTGTCTTTGAGCTTTTGTAGTTCAATAGTAGTTCATGTATAAACTGGTAGGAAAAATAAGGATGCATGAGAGTTGACAGTTTTGTTAGGTTTAAAAAAAGGGTTAAAAGTTTGTGTTAAGCAGGAAATGTGGTGTCAAAACAGGAAGTGTGTGTAAGGGGAGACAAGTGTTTTTAGTTGGAGTTATGAACTCTTTTTTTCAACAGGAAGTTTGTGTCTGTTCATAGAGAAATAAGGTCACTGAGGGGTGTGTGTGTTAAGAAATGGTTGGAATTTCTCTATGAAAAGATTCTCCTTGTTGATTCTTTCTTGTGTGGAGATTCTGTCTTTACATTGATAGAAAGGGAATATAATGAATTTGGGGTTTTTGTTTCTGGCGCAAGAGTCTATGTGGCCACTGAGTGGAATTTGGCGGTATTGAGGGAGGTTTATTTGTTCCTTATGGACAGCTACTCTTCTACGCAATGGGAGGCTCGTCTGTCCGATATAGAAGTTTTGGCAACCTGCGCAAGTGAGGACATAAATGAGGTTACCAGAGGAACAAGAGAAATTGGTTTTAATTTTAAACTTTGTTCCTCGTTTGAAGGTAAATTCAGAGCCTTCAAGTAGGTAGGGGCAGGTGCCACAATTAGGGCGTGCACATTTTTTAACTGATGGGGGTGGAAGTGGTGTATGTAGTTTGGAATTGGTTAATAATGTTTTCAAAGATTTGTGTTGCCTTTTGCATTTAAGGACTTTGTGTGTATTAATGATATTGTTCATTTTCGGGTCTGTGGTGAGTAAGGGGAGGTTTTGTTTAATTGTCGTGTATGCTTCGATGTTTTTGGGGTTATGGGTGGAGATGTATGGAAGTATTTTGGGGTTGGGAGTGTTATTATGTTGGTTGGTTTTTAGTGTGTTTTTGTCAAGTTCCTTGGCACGTTTTATTCCAAGATCTATGAGTGTGGAGGGATATTGGCGTTGTAACAATGTTTTTTTGAGATCTTGTAAGCGTATTTCTCAAGTGGTTGGGTCAGAGACAATGGTGCAAATTCTTTTAGCTAAATTAAAGGGGATATTTATCTTGGTGTGTTTTGGGTGGCATGAGCTAAAAAGGAGGTATTGTTGTGAGTCTGTAGGTTTGTGGTAGATGTCGGTTGTGATTTTGTTATTAGGTGTTTTTATAATTAAGAGATCAAGAAAAGGGAGATGATGTTTGCTGAATTCCATAGTGAATTGAATGCTGGGATGTATGTTATTAAGTATGGATTTGAATTCTAGAAGTTTTTCATAGGGTTCCTTCCATATGATGAAACAATCATCCAAATATCTTTTCCAGTTATCCATTAAAAAGATGTGGAAAAGGTGTCCAAATTTCTGGTGTGAGGTTTCATATAGTGTTAATTCAAAAAAACCCATTATGAGGTTCGCAAGGACTGGTGCAGCTTTAGTACCCATCGCGATACCACATTTTTGGTGAAAGTATGTGTCTGCAAACAGGAAGTAATTGTTGGTCAGAATGAACTTAAGTGATTCTATGATGAAAGTTGTGTTGATGCGATTAGGAAATGTTTCTGGGTGTTTGTGCAGCCAGAATTTAATTGCCTCAATAGCATATTCATGAGGGATATTTGTATAAAGGTTGACCACGTCAAAAGAAACCAAGAGTGACTCCTCGTTTGTTGTTTTCGGGAGGTGATTGAGCATGTCAAGATCATCTCTTATTTTTCCTACCAGTTTATACATGAACTACTATTGAACTACAAAAGCTCAAAGACAATATAATGTATGGGCATATTTATTTTTTGATATATTATTGTTTTATATATTATTTTCTTCATTTTGCACTTCTTTGTAAAAAAACATTTTCATTCTCCTTCTTCTTGATAATTTGCTTTTCGCAATGAAAACCGGTTAGAAGAAATCATTATTAAAATATGCTTCCAGTTTAGCATTCTGGCTTTTTTTCATTTTCCTATTATTTCTTCACGTGCGGTTAACACAACCCCACTATTTACTGACTTATATATATATATATATATATATATAAATACATATAATCATCATCATCATTTAATGTCTGCTTTCCATCCTGGCATGGGTTGGATGGTTTGACACGGAGCTGGCTAGCAGGAAACGGTTCAAACTCCAATTGTATGTTGTGACAGGTTTTCTACACCTGGATGCTCTTCCTGATGCCAACCACTTAACAGAGTAAACTGGGTACTTTTTTATGTGTTTCTGTCACAAGTGCACTTATGCAGCACCGGCATGGGTGCATTAGATGTGTGTGTGTGTGTGTGTGTGTGCTAGCCAGTAAGTAATTACTCTGGACTTTATACCATCAAACCTGATGCTCTACCAATTGAGTCATAATTCCATAA
Source organism: Octopus bimaculoides (assembly GCF_046866305.1). Lineage (NCBI taxonomy): Eukaryota > Metazoa > Mollusca > Cephalopoda > Octopoda > Octopodidae > Octopus > Octopus bimaculoides. Next base: position 13,607,986 of record NC_142954.1, on the reverse strand, counting down.
AAAAACAAAAACTTGTAATTAATTGTATATATTTTGAGGGTGGAGGAATGATGCTGAGGGTGAAGTCGACAAAAATCAAACTCCCAGTATTTTATTGAATATTTATTTTAGTGACACTTCACCCACCCCCAACTCCTCACAGGGGGACGGATGAAAGACAAAAGATAGCCAACTTCAGTGGTAATACATCATCTCAAAGACATAAAGGGATAATAATGCAATCACAGACAAGACATTTAGTCCAAAGTTTCAACCACCCCAACCAACTCCACCCTGCCACCCACCACCACTAATCTTTTTTTGTTACGTTGGGTTTTTTTTCTTTCCGGCTTTTTGTAATGCTGGTTTTAGAAACATAAATAATTACCTTGTATATTATAGGAAACGAATAAAAATAAGACAGACATAGACAGAGGGACAAACAGACAGACAGATAGCTTAATTTGTTATTAGTTGTCAGTCTTGGTGCTTCCTGAAGCTCCTTATCAGTGCCCTTCCACCTGCCGCCAACTCCCTCCTCTCACAGTTGCAATCAGTTTTTGATACTTATGGATGAAAGATTTTTCAAGTCCTTCAGAAGAAGAAAAACAAGATTTTTATAACAGCAAAATGTCTAAAAGGTCACCTAATAAACGAATTTACTTTTTGGCTGTTTGATTTCTTCTGACTTTCACATAGCTTAATGATCATATTTTATTCGTTCTCTTTTCCGCAAAAACGGTAAAGTAAAAAAGAAAAAAAATACATTATTAAACCGTCGGTCGAATCTTTTGAAGATATTCGCCATTGTTATCTAAGCTTAAAAATTTATGAACTAATGTCAGTGTTGGTCATTTCGGTTTAGTGGACAGTATAGCACTACAAGATCTTTTCGACTGGTTTGTTTGTTTCGGAATACACCAGTCTGTTGCTAACGCAGTTTTATGTCAGAGACAAAAAATATTTAAAAGATGTTCTGCTATTTTGGGTAACTTAGAAGTGTAGATGTATCGTTATTGGTGGTGGTGGTGGTGGTGGTGATGATGGTGGCAATGAAGGTGGTGATGGCAGCAGTGGTTGGGGGGAATGATGGTGGTGATGGTTGGGGTGGTGGTCGTGGTGGTAGTGGTCATGTTTTTGGTTGCAGTAGTGAGGGTGGGGTAGCAATGTTGGTTTTAGAAGAAATGATGGTAGTGGTTTTTGTTGTTGCTGTTGTTTAACCACAGGTCAACCCTGGTGAATCAGACTATGATCAAAGACATTCCAGTCATGGCCGCCCAGTATATTTATACTCAAGACTACACTGTCCACTGTATCCCTTCTTTCCCAGGTAGTCTAGAATGAAAAGATTTGGCTGCTATTTTTAGCAGGTCACGTACCCACAGAGAGGATGTTTCATTGGATCATCTGTACATTTGTGGCTGCTATTATTTAACACCTGGTCAGTGTTCCCCAAGGAGGCCGCTTATCAAAGAGATTCCATCCATGGCTAACCTGTCTTTTTATATGCTATTATGATACATGCACTTGGAAGATGCATGACCCAGTGATTAGATTGTTGGACACATAATCATGATGTAGGTTCTGTTCCTGGGCAGTACTTGCATGTCCTGGGGTAGGGCACATTGTTTCATGCTGCTCCAATTCCCTCAGTTGCAAATGGGCAACATCTTGTACACTTATCTTTATTTGAAATGGTTGGGATATCATTTGAGGAAGATTTGACTGTCATTTCAAACAAGTCAAGTAATTTCAGAGTACTGGAGTTTGGTTATTATTTTAATGCCACAGATGGTTACAGGTGTACAAGGACCTTTGAAAACACATCTGTTCCTTGACAAAGCTGCCCTACGAAAAATAAGGAATCGTGTTGCTGTTTTGTCCTCTGATCAACAATAATCAAGCAGTCTTCCAACCTATCTTTTCCTATGTGCAGGGACAGTAAGACCACATTATCTAACAAGCCTCTTTCTATAACAATAAGGTGTTATTAGGGGGAAATTCAGTTACTATTGCAAAAAGTTTAAGTGACCACGTAGAGATTTCCTTGAGTGTGCTATTGTGAGATATATATATATATATACAGGCTGGCCCAAAAGTAGGTTTACAGTTATCACATAGGCACTTTAAATTTCTTTTAAAACATTTTATTGCATTTAAATTTCTATCTTACAATTAACTAAATTGCCATAGAATAATGGTTTCATATATTTTTATAATTAAGATCTAAGCCGTTAATATATGAATGATGAAGATATAATTGAATATATATATATATATATATATATATATATATATATATATATATATATATATATATATATACACACATACATATATTCAACTATATCTTCATCATTCATATATTAACGGCTTAGATCTTAATTATAAAAATATATGAAAACATTATTCTATGAGAGAGAAAGAGAGAGAGGTGTATATATATATATATATATGACAGAAGCAGTATTAATTTTAAGAGGTATTAGTTAACACCACTGGATGTTCTGTTAGAACAAACTATACTGTGGTAGATACCACGAGTGCAATTCTCATATTGGCTTTTGATGCCGATTGCACTTTTGTTTGTGTTACATTTTGCATTTGTGATCAAAAGCTAATAGGAGAGATTTTCTCATGGCAACTACCACAGTATAGCTTGTTCTAATGAAGCGTCCACATTTAAGTAGGGATAAACATTACCTTATTGTGATATAGGTTTCTAAGGTGTGGCCTGTCATGGTTTGAAGTGCAGTGTTTCCAATCCTTTCTGTTTGTTACAGTTTTTGTATAAAACAATTGGTCACCAGGCACCAGACACTAGATGTACACTCTAATATAGAGATTGTGATAGATTTGTAGGTTTTTGAGCTTGTTTCAAAGTAAGGAATTGTTTGTAGAATACTGGTTTAATGGGTGCAAAATCTAATATCTTGAGGATAAGGGTCTTAAGTAGTAGTTTCTTTGACTGCTTACCCATATCCAACTTACCAATATTCTACAACCAATTCATCTGTCTGCACGTTCTGAGTTCAAATTCCACTGTAGCTGACTTTGCCTTTCATCCTTTCAAGGTCGATAAATTAAGTACCAGTTACATACTGGGATCAATCAAATTAACTGGCCCCCTCCCCCAAAATTTCGGGCCTTGTGCCAAGAATAGAAAAGAATATTCTACAACTAATTCGTCTGTCTTTACATCCTGAGTTCAAATTCCACCATGGTTGACATTTCGGGCCTTTGCCTAGAGCAGAAAACCTGTCCTTGATGCTGATGAAGACTCATCCATCACTCATTCACATTGCAGACTCTATACTCCTTTCAATGGATTGAGTTCTTTCTGTAGTGATTGACTGAAGAATTTCTGGCAATTTCTTTCTTTTTTTTTTTGTTTTGAATGACCATGTGTTTGTTTGGAATCAGATGTAAAGCCAAAAGCTTTGGCACCTTTTGTTGTGGTCCATTTATTGAAAGTAAACTTGTACTCCAATGGATCTTGTGACAAATCGTTTTACTTGCATTAATTTATGTTTTATCTTTTACTTGTTCCAGTCATTTGACTACGACCATGCTGGAGCACCACCTTGAAGAATTTTAGTCAAACTAAATCAGCCCAGGGACTTTTCTTTTTTAAGCCTGGTCCCTTTTGCCAAACTGCTAAGTTATAGGAATGTAAACACACCAACACCAGCTGCCAAGCAGTGGAAAGAGGGGACAAACATGAACCCAGGACCATGAGCTTGGGAAGCAAGCTTCTTTATTTCATAAATTTTGCCATAAAGGTATTACATAGAGGGGACAAACACAGCTTCTTGCCACACAACCATACCTGACCCTAATTTTTAATTAAATTTTTTTTTGTCTATGTTGAATGTGAATCCATTTTATTCTTGCCTTCTTTTTTCACAGTAAATACAGTAATCCTTCGCCATATCACGGTTCACCTATCGAGGTTCACCTATCGCAGTTTATTATTTAAGCTTATGTTGATTCCTCCGTGGTGTTGTTTTGCATTCATAATAAAATAAATATATACAAATTTATAAAATAATAAAAGAAATATACATTACAGTACTGTTTCTAATTCATGGATTTTCACCTATCACAGGGGTTTTGGGACATAACACCCGCAATAGTCAAGGGATTATTGTACTGAGATGTTTTTCCCTGTATTTAATAACAAGATATTTGGCCCATGTTCAATGTTAGTGTGTTGGGGACATTATTTTTGTGTGTAATGAGTATTTGGGTGTCCCACTGATGTTGTTTATAAGGTATTTCCATGATTTTCCATGTCCACTTTTAGGGTCATAGTCCATGTAGGATGTCGGCCCCTGTTCACTGTTAAGATATTTTTCCTGTATGAAATGTTCAGTCATTTTGAAGGGGTACATTTTGTGTGATGCAGAGGCTGTGATGAGTCTATGTGTTTTTTTCTATATTACAATATTATCAACATTATCATCTTTGTAAATAATCACCACTAATATTTATTTTTTTATTGCCCACAGGGGGCTAAACATAGAGGGGACAAGCAAGAACAGACAAACTGATTAAATTGATTACACCAACCCAAGTGCATAACTGGTACTTATTTAATCGACCTTGAAAGAATGAAAGGCAAAGTCGACCTCGGAGGAATTTGAACTCAGAACGTAATGGCAGATGAAATACCGCTAAGCATTTCAACTGGTGTGCTAACGATTCTGCCAGCTCACCGCCCTATAATCACTGCTAATATTGTTTGATCAACATCATCATCACCACCGCCGCCGCCACCACCACCACCACCGTCATAATCACCATCACCATAAATAAAAGATATTAAGGTGTCCAAAAGCCAATCAAGTAAAAAGCAATTGAATTCTTCCTTAACAAGAAAATGTGTGTATGTGTGCGCATGTGCACATTTGTATGAATGTGGAATAAAGGTATGTTTATATGCAAATATGATTGCGTATATTTGCTTGTATGCTTGTCTGTGTCACAGTATGTGTAGTTACAATTAATATTCCTGTGTGTGTGTGTGTGTGGATATATATATATATATATATATATATATATATATATATATATATATATATATACACATATATAAAGAGATAGAGAGAATATATATATACATATATACACATATACATATATACATGAATATCTATACACAAACACACACACACATATATATATCTACATATATATTTGTATATATACATACAAACATGCATACATATCAATACATATACATACATACATACATACATATATATATATATATATATATATATATATATATATATATATACACACATGTATATATATATACACACACACATATCTGCATATATATTTGTATATATACATACATATATACACACACACATACACACAAACATATATATTATATATATATATATATATATATATATATATATATATATATATATATATATATATATATACATGCACGAACATACACACACACACATACAAACTAAATAAATACAAAATTATAAGTAAAGCCCTCAAACTATCAACCAATCAGGAGAAAGAGACAGACAGAGAGATGTTAGTAACCATCAGCAACAGAAGATCATCATACATGGTTAACCAATGAGACAACAGGAAATTCTCCAAGCATAGATGAAAGGAAAAAGAAAATAAAGTGTTGAGTTAAGCAGTCAAAAGACTATCAGCCAATCAGGAGAGACGAAATTGTTCTGATGTATTTGAGTGGACAATCAGTTGATAAGAAATGATTGAAGAAAATGTGATGGCCAATCAATCAGATGATAGCAAGTGATTGTTCAATGTTTAATCAGCCAATGACATCAGAGGAAGTTGTTTGTTAAGACAAACGATTCGTAATTAATTAAGTGATTAAAAGAGAAAGAAATGATAAAGAGATACTGCTTGCAGTAAGGTTTGTAGGTTGGATAGTGTTAACATATTTAATATTATCGGAAATATTAGAAAGTTAACTGGAAGTCTTGAGGTGTTTGTGTTTCTGGATGTGCTCAGTGGATGGCTTCACGCTCACCAAAGAGGGTAGAATTGTATTACAATACCAGATGTTTTCAAAGCTGTAATTGTTTTCAAATACTAACAAGAAAAATCACACACACACATCTATATATATTGCTCTTTTACTCTTTTACTCGTTTCAGTCATTTGACTGTGGCCATGCTGGAGCACCACCTTTAGTCGAGCAAATCAACCCCAGGACTTATTCTTTGTAAGCCTACTACTTATTCTATCGTACTCTTTTTGCCGGACCGCTAAGTTACGGGGACGTAAACACACCAGCATCGGTTGTCAAGCGATGTTGGGGGGACAAACACAGACACAGAAACACACACACATATATATTTATATATATACATATACATATATACAACGGTCTTCGTTCAGTTTCCGTCTACCAAATCCACTCACAAGGCTTTGGTCAGCCCGAGGCTATAGTAGAAGACACTTGCCCAAAGTGCCATGCAGTGGGACTGAACCTGGAACCATGTGGTTGGTAAGCAAGCTACTTACCACACAGCCACTCATAATATTCTATTTATGAGAGGAGCCCTTGATTTTTATCCCAAGCTTACATGTTTATTTTCTCATTGATAATACTTTGTCCTATATATGCACAAGTGTTATTCTTTACCAAAATAAATTGTGCAGGAGTGGCTGTGTGGTAAGAAGTTTGCTTCCCAGCAATATGGTTCTGGGTTCAGTCCCATTGCATGGCACCTTGGGCAAGTGTCTTCTACTATAGCCTTGGGCTAACCAAAGCCTTGTGAGTGGATTTGGTAGATGGAAACTGAAAGAAGCCTGTCATACATATATATATATGGATATATACTTGTGTGTTTATGTCTGTGTTTGTACACCCACCGTCGCTTGACAACTGACATTGGTGTGTTTACGTCCCTATAAATTGGCAGTTCAGCAAAAGAGACTGATAGAATAAGTACCAGGCTTACAAAGAATAAGTCCAGGGGTTCTATTTCTTTGACTAAAAGGCAGTGCTCCAGCATTGCCACAGTCAAAATAACTGAAACAAATAAAAGAATAACAGAATGTACTCAGCATCTTCAAAATGCATTTATATCTTTGAATAATCTTATTCTTTTTCTCTTGGCTACGTATATAATTATCTGTGGAGGCACAATGGCCCAATGGTTAGGGCAGCAAACTCACAGTCATAGGATAGCGGTTTCAATCCCCAGACCAAGCGTTGTGAGTGTTTATTAAGCGAAAACACCTGAAGCTCCACAAGGCTCCAGCAGGGAGTGGTGGCAAATTCTGTTGTACTCTTTCACCACACCTTTCTCTCACTCTTTCGTCCTGTTTCTGTTGTACCTGTATTTCAGTTGCACGTTAATTTCACGAGCACGCTGCTCCGTTAATCAGATCAACTGGAACTCTCGTTGTCATAACCAACAGAGTGCCACTATATAATTATCTGTGTCTTAATTATGCTTTTAATTGTTTATATATTAATTGTGTTAACATTAATTTACTCATGATTAAGAAATAGCAAAGCGTGTCAACCACTGAAATTGCTGAAAGTTATTTGGAAAGTTTGTTAGCCAATCAAATTATAAGAAATGTTTGAAACCAGGAAACAAAGTTCTGACCCGCAATTCCAATAAGCAGAGGGAGGGAGTTTATTTCAACCAATTAGACAATAGAAAACATTTAGAGCACCAATCACCCTGGAGTAAATAGCAGTGGCATAGACTCAGCTTGTGTGTGTGTGTACGTGTGTATTAATGTGTGTGGGTGTATTAATGTGTGTGAGTATGTGTATATGTGTGTGTATTAATACACACACACGTGTGTATGTGTGTTAATAGGTGTGTGTGTGTGTTAATGTGTTTGTATATGTGTGTGTATAATATGTGTATGTGTGTGTGTGTGTTAATAAGTGTGTGTTTGTGTCTATAATAATAGTGTTACACTTGACATGTAATCACAGAGATGTGAGTTCGAGTCTCATGGTTGGCCGGTAACGTATTTTTCTGCATTATATGGATTATTTATCCTGATCACGCTATTTATAGCATTATCACGCATTTGAGAAATAGATTTATTTCTGTATCTTACAATAGTGTTACCGTTTAGTCCACAGGTGAGCTGTGATCAAACAGACCAGAAAACAAAAGCCATTGACCACCCCATCGATTTAGGGCTATGTATGTCCAGAACTATATCATCCAATGAGTTCTTTGTTTATTGAAGGTGGTCAAATTTGATTTGACAGAGGTTTAGCTGCTATTTCTAATAGCGCAAGTAGCCATGTGTCAGGCAAATATCTGTGTATGTATAAGTCATCATGTGTATGTGTTTATACCCTTGTATTTGTATTAATTTGAAGTGTGTGTTTATGTATGTAAAATAGGTGTGTGGCAATGTATAAACACATACACACTGTGTCAGAGAGGAAGATCTCTAAACCATTTCATAGAATGAAATCAATCAACCGGGAAGAAGAGGAATAGAGATGAAGCAAAAAGCAAAATAAAATGTTTCAAAATTTGCATAGAGGTTAGTGGCAGAACGGAACCCTAAACATTTTACTTACTGTTGCATGTGTTTGCTCTTTTGTGCAAGGTTCCTAACAACAACAAGAAAAGTGATTAAAGCATGACATAAAACAGTGTTAGTTTTTTTACACTCCAGCCTCCTCAGAGTGACGCTTCGCCTTTTAGGTGTGAAAATACACACACACACGCACACATACACACACACACACACACATACATACATACACACACACACAAACACACAGATAGCCAGGTGAAGGCGGATTTGACAAGGTTAGATAAACCTCTACGTCCACAAGCTATTACATATGAATATAGAAAATACTCAAACATGGATAAACAAACAGGAATTTAACAAATGTAGATACAGTAATACCTCACTTTACGAGGACCCGGGTTTACGAGTCTTATTTTTCAAGCACAAAATCCAAATTTTGAACGAAGTGTAAAAGTTTCTACTACCATAACAAATGCTTCTATGTGTTACCGAGAAATTTATGGAGAACAAAAAAAAAAAAAGCAAACAAATCAACTTGGTTTTTAAAAAGAAATCTGCACGTCTGTCTACGAGTGCTTGTGAATCAGCGATTGCATCTACAAGTGATGCTGTGCACGAATACAGTGTGAGTAAAAATGATTCAGAAAACGATTTTAAAAAAAACATTTTTATTTATGCGCCCTTTTAAAGCCTAGCCAGGCTCATGGGCCCGGTTTTCTGGTTTCTATGGTGTATGTGTTCCCCCCTCAGCTGGATGGAATGCCAGTCTATCGCAGCATTACCCAAGAAACAGGAAGAAAGAGTGAATGAAAGTTGGGGCAAAAGAGTACAACAGGGGTTGCCACCACCCGCTGCCAGAGCCTTGTGGAGCTTTTAGGTGTTTTCGCTCAATAAACACACACAATGCCCTGTCTGGGAATCGAAACCATGATCCTCCGACCGCGAGTCCACTGCCCTAACCACTGGGCCATTGCACCTCCACTGAAAACGATTATAATAATAATATTTTTTTATTATAAATGATATTGACATTCTTTTTGCTTTGCAGTAGAATGTAAAGAATATTTTTTCTTTACATTCTACTGTCGTTTTATTGCAATTTATTTATGAGTATTATAAATTTTGTAGGTAAAGTATTTTTCTGATCTCCAGAAACAATTTAACTCATATATCAAGGCATTACTGTATATATCAATAATCATTACTGTATATATCAATAATCAAGAAACCTCTGGTAAGATATATAAACACATACACAAATATACACACATACATACACAAATACACATGTGCACACATGCATTAATATATATATTTTTTTATTATAAATGATCTTGACATTCTTTTTACTTTACAGTAGCATGAAAAGAATATTTGGAAAGACTTCTGTCTGTCCCTGCTCCCTCCATTTTATCCTAAATGTGTTTATTTAAAAAAAAGTTTTTGACAAAAACCCCCATTTTCGGATATGAAGGTTCCAGAAAATTGCCAAAAATCAGCATTGCTAAAATTACCCCGCTTCCACCCACAAATTCTTCAATTTTGACTTTTTTTTCCCAGCACTAACCCTAACCCTAAAACCCTAACCGTAACTATAGAAATGTTTGAAACTTTTGTCCGAATCATAATGTATTTTTCCGCATACTTAGAAGAAAACATGCTTAAAAAATTTTTTTCAGAGTCTCCGTATTTTTCCGCATATTTTGAAAAAAAAAAATTCCGAAAAAAGTAAAAAAAATTAATGAAATAGGGGTGGAGGTGGGGGTAGTAATTTTAAAATGCCACTTTTTGCCAATTATGTTTGCAGATTTGTATTCCCATAGCCGAAAAGGTGGGGGAGGGTTGTGTAGAAAAACATTTTTTTTAAAAAGGGTGGCTTTTTGGGGGGAGATGGGTGGAAGTCTTGCCAAATATTTTTTTCTTTACACTCTACTGTTGTTTTATTGCAATTTATTTATGAGTATTATAAATTTTATAGGTAAAGTATTTTTCTGGTAAGGAATTATGATGTATTACATTGGTACTATTGGAAATTATTGCTCTGCTTTACGAGTTTTTGTTTTACAAGCTGTCTCCAGGAACAATTTAACTCATATATCAAGGCATTACTATATATATATATATATATATATCAATAATGAAGAAACCTCTGGAAAGATATATAAACACACACACATACACAAATATACATTAATATATATATATATTTTAAATACATCTCTGAACAATATCTGTCTTTATTTTTTGTTTAGAAACATTTCCATTCCTATGATTCTCCAATAAAATGACAATATCAAAAGCAGATGTGATGATTTCTTCCTGGAGAGAAATCCCCAAAGTCCAGAACCATTTCCTCAGGGTACACAATATTGTTCTGAATCATTATAGAAAAGTTTAATCATAAGTGGATAGGAAAAATATTCAATAATAAACTTTTTTAATAATAAAACTTCCATACAGTTTTTAATAATAATTCTGCTGGCTTTGAAAGTTTGTGAAAAGCATGTACATACATACTTATACACCTATATATGCATATAGATACGTGTATAGCATCAAACTTGATTACACAGAAACAACCTGAAAAACAAGGTTTTGTGTGAGTATGCATGGAGAGAGAGAGGAAGAGGAAGAGAGAAAAGGAGAGAGAAAGAGAGAGAAAGAGAGAGAAGGAGAGAGGAAGAGAGAGAAGGAGAGAGAAAATTAATCTAAGAGAATAATGTTTGCGTGTATGCAATAATATATATAATCAGTAGGGTATATAATATATGTATGGCACCTTGGGCAAGTAGCCTCAGGCTGACCAAAGCCTTGTGAGAGAGATTTGGTAGACGGATGTTTCTGTGTTTGTCCTCCCCACTATCGCTTGACAACCGATGCTGGTGCACTTGTGTCCCCGTAACTTAGCAGTTCAGCAAAAGTGACCGATACGATAAGTACTAGGCTTACAAAGAACAAGTCCTGGAGTTGATTTGTTCAACTAAAGGCGGTGCTCCAGCATGGCCACAGTCAAAATGACTGAAACAAGTAAAAGAATAAAAGAATGTATGTGTGTGTGCATGCATGGATGTATGTAGAGTGTTTGATGTTACGTACAGATTTGGTGTATTAAGAAAAAGGAGGCAGTCAGAATTTTGGGTAATTCTTTATTAGCGCCTTCATTCGTTTAACCGAAAGCATAACATGTATGTATATATACACATGTTTCATAAAAATGGGTGTTAAATGATGATGATACATATTTCAATTTATAATGGCCAGACGTCACCAAATCATAATCTACGAAAATAAAACATAGAAGAATATAAAGAAAAAGTTGTTTGGAAAATGAAAACGAAAGTGAAAGTGTCCATTTGACATAAAAGACTGACAATAACAATCATGATCTAAGGGAAAAAACTCTGAAAATCTCTAAGGCAAATAATATTTGTTAAAACAAATTTAATGTGAAAATACCTGGTGGGAGTTAGTTATCTCCCTTGACTGGTCGACTTTGCTAGACGCCTCTAAAGATTTGATAAAAAGATGTAACTAAGATCATGTATTCTTGATCAGAACTGACCTGGGGCTAAACAACAACAACAATAATGAATTCTTATCCTCTTTATCAGTTCTGGAAGGATGGAAAAGTATGACTTTAGCTGTATTTGAACTCAGCATCCACTCAGACACAACTGAATTGCGACAAACTTGCTTACAGAAACAGTTTATAAGATAAAACACCAGAAGAAAGATGAGTTGATTATATCGACCCCTATAATTGGCAGGTCCTTTATTTTATCCATTGTGATGGAATGAAAAGGAAAGCTGACTGACGTTGATAAGGTTTGAACTCAGAAACAGATAGATGACTAATGAGGTTGCTGTAGTAAGTCAATTTGACCCCAGCATCTGACAGCTACTTTATTCTATCAATTGCAGAAAGTTGAAAGTCAGAATTGGTCTAATAAGGATTCCATTTGCATTTAAGCCAGTTTAAAGAAAGTTCTTAATTCAATTTCAGGATTTGAATGGTACATTATTTTATTAGCCTTGGAAGGCGATGACAGACAAAAATCTACCTGAGCACGACTCAAATTCAGAACTTAAAGAGATATTAATATAAAGTCACCAGATTGTTCTCAGTAGCTTGCCATTTGATGTTTATATGCTGCTGGAAAACTCAGGGAAGGTCACTTGTTCGTATTCCTCACTGAGGTGACTTTTTGCTGAACAAAACATCGTTTGTCCTTTATAACTCAGAAATGAAAGGACAGTGGCCACAACGATTTTGCTGGGACTTTGAAACTGCTGGAAAGAAGGAACAAATCAGGACTTGTAAGTAACTACAATAAAAAGCAAACATCAGGGTATCAGCTTAACCTCAGATTGGTGCCCCAGTCTGGGCTAAATACTTAAAACAGAATAATAGATAGTTCTGCTCAAGGCAGCAGAGGACCCACTGACTGTGTTAAATGAAATGACTGACAAAGTTTCCTCCACCCAAAAGCAGATGGAGCTAATAGTCAGCTGATTGAGTTTTGATTCAATTTCATTCACAATCGTTGGACCATCCCAAAGCTTTAGTAGGACATACTTACACCAACCCTATTATTGAAGGCGGTGAGCTGACAAAATCATTAGCATACAAGACAACATGTCTTCTAACTTCACATTCTAAATAAATGCTACATTTGAAGTTTGATCTCGTGACATATGGATGGTCATGGTTGGAACACCTTGGTCACGATTGACCAGGAGGTTAATCAACAGAAACAACAATAGTAACTATCACCTGTCCTGGTCATCGTCAAATAAACTTTGAAGTCCAGGTAAAAGAGTGAAGCTATTATCAAGGGAGGTAACTGCTTATGTCATTCTTTTAAACTAAAACTTATTTTAGATTTCCTGGTGCGAAAAAAGAAAGAAAGAATTCATTTGAAACTATTAATGGAGACCACGGAATAAGTTTACTTTCCAAAAACTCTACTGGTATCGGAGAACAGATTCGTTGTTTGATAGGAGTTAAACTGCAGAAAGACAAGACATGATTTTTATTAAATTATTTGAACACGATCGTTGACGCTCTTAGAATGACAAACAAGAAAAATAACGAGTGGTTAAGACGGTA
>NC_142954.1:13574359-13589359 GCF_046866305.1 Octopus bimaculoides | reverse complement strand
CTTATTTTTTATTTTAAAGTCTGATACTAATTCTATTGGTGTCTTCTGCTGAACCACTAAGTTACAGTGACATAAACACACCAACAATGGTTATCAAATGGTGGTATGAGGGGGGTTGCTGAAAAGTTCCTGGCCTTAAGGGCATTGCAAAAGGCTTGATTGGATGCCCAACCTTCTAAGTTCTTTCACAGGGCTTAGAAAACTGAAGGACTGCTGCAATAAGAGTGTGAATCTGAGAGGGAAATATGTTGAATAACATCATAATTAACTGATCCTCATGTATTTTCTTTTACCAAAAGCCAGGAACCATTATGACTGATGTTCTGTAGCATCATCTGCAGTTCTGAGATCGAGTCAATGATCAACACCGTTGAAAATCAAGTGGCAGGTGTATACACACATTTATCTCTATGTCTTAATTTTCCCCACTCAGTCTTTCACATGACAACATCATGTAACTATGTTATAAATAACCTACCAGAGATGTTGTCACCTTGCCATATATCTACTGGCACCTTGATACTTTCGCTGTTCATTTAGAAGTATATCGTGGACATTGCTTCATTGTAAGAGGTGTTTAATGACATCAAGGTGAGCCTCATCAACTCCACTATTTCTCAAGTGCTTTCCAAACAGGCATTACAAAAGGTATCGAGCATCCCATAAATGCAAAGCACAATGGAACGTAATACTTCTGTGTCACCTCTTGTGACTGGTTTGTTACACAGAGGAAGATGATCAAAGTAAAGCCAGCATAAAAGTGGGTCTGTTCTTGGGGTTGGCGGAAGTCAAGAGACTGCACCACTGCCAGCAACATAATATGCTACAAGTTGTGTGTGTGTATGTGTGCATGCATGCATATACATATATATATATATATATATATATATATATATACACACACACACACATATATTCACATATATATATATATATATATATATATAACAAATCCTTATACGTATATCAGTTTGTATGTATATATCTATATAGTTGTGTATGCACATATGCGTATAGATAAATATATATATATATATATATATATATATATATATATATATATACACACACACACTCAAATACACACGTACACACAGTGAGTCCTACACATGTATGTATATATATATATATATATATATACACACACACACTCACATATATATATATACATACATACATACACACACACACACTAACATATATATATATATATATTTATATATTTGCCTGTGTTTCTCTATATATCTGTGTATGCATGTAAGTGTATATATTTACAGTTCCAAATGTACAGTGATCTGTGAATACATTGAAGTGTATGGTGTGCACCACAATTCCAGCTAATTGGCAGTAAGTTGTTCAGTTGAGCATGACAAATTACTATCCGTGAATGCCATAAAAGAGAGTAATATGTAGCAGAACTGGTCCAGACATTCCCAATAATGTCAACAACTAGAAGAATTGTTTGGAAAGATAGCAATGGTCTCCAAGATTAATGGAGATATTGATAACATTCGGCTTTCTCTCTTACCTTTTCACTATCTTTCTAATTCCTCTCCACACCCAGCTACTCATATATTCCTTGCTTTCTCTTTAATAGCTTTATATGTATATGTGCATATATATGCATATATATATATATATATATATATATATATATATATATATATATATATATATATATATATATACACATGTATGTGTATATATATATATTCCTTTATTCTTTTACTTGTCTCACTCAGTCATTAGACTGAGGTAAAGCACACAAACGTGTGTGTGTGTGTGTGTGTGTGTGTGGATGTGTATATATATATATATATATATATATATATATATATATATGTATGTATGTATGCATGTATATATGTATCCATGCACACACACACACACACACACACACACACACACACACACACACACACACATACAGATGGGTAGATAGATAAATAGATAGACAGGCTGACACACGTGTAGATAAATAGAGAGATAGACAGATCGATGGATAGAAACATATGAACATATACACATAGATGTACAACAGATATATGTATGCATGTGCGTGTGAGTGTATGTAATTATATACACACAGGTGCTTACACACATATAAACAGAGAGAGAAAATCAGAGGTCTTTCAAAAGATAATGAAAAATTGTCTGAAATGACAATGAAGAAAGAAAGAAAGAAAAAGAAAGAAATAAAGAAAGAGAAAAAAATCAAAGAATGACATATGCGTATATGCATATATGTATGTATGGATGTATGTATGTATACCTAAAGCTACTAAATACCACCTGTGTCTTATATTTTTGGAAAATACTGTAGTTTATAATTCAATTGAATGATCAAGGAGAATGGACATGAAACCCATGGTAACAACTGGTGTTATGAGTCCTAGGACTTGAAGAGATAGAATATGTTTTATATGGAGCACCACTTTTCTCATTTCTGCATTCAAACATATAATGTATGTGTGTGTGTATGTGCGTGTATGCATGTAGGTGTGTCTATGTGTGTGTATGAAGCAAGTCATCTAAAAGTCCATAAGTCAGGAAAAAGATGTACTCGTATATGTGTCAATAGAGTGGATATATTATCCGAAGTATACAACATTATATATCCATCTCAGCTGGTCTTACCAATCGGGTTCGCTCTAGGTTCTCACCAATCGATTGCTACTTAACATTCCATTGTACCCCTAGTGCGAAACCGGATGATAAGATTAGCTGTGAGGGATATATAATAAGGTACACTTCGGATAGTATATATATATATATATATATATATATATATATACCTATATCTATATCTATCTATATATCTATATCTATATATATATATATATATATATATATATATATATATATATACATATATGTATGTATAACAACAGATGGATAATGGGTCATTCACTACAGCTGTTTCCTACGAATCTTTTAATTGACGAACGGAGATATAACATCATGTGAAAAAGAAACAGTTTTCATCAGGTGAATATACATGAATTACACATTTAAAACCTTTCAAAGGTCACCAGTTTGTGCTACTTCATCATTCCCTGACTAGTAGTACACAAAAGAATAGGTGCCACCATAGCTGCGTGGTATGAAGTTTGTTTCCCGAGCACATTGTTTGGTGTTCAGTCCAACTGTATGGCACCTTGGGCAACTGGCTTCTAACAATGGCAACGAGGATTTAAACAACTCACGAGGAATTAATATACTCTATGAGGAATTAACAACTCCCAAGAAGTTAACAAACTCACAAAGTTCTGTTGCATGAATTTTTCGAAAAAAGAAATCATAAAAATTATGGAAAATTTGTTGGCTGGTTTGCTCGAGTTGCAAAAAACAACAACAACAACAACTGAAAGAAGAAGAACAACAATCACTACTACAACAACAAACACTGCAATTAATGAAGTCAGGAAATTCAGAAAAAGTGTTCCCGCCAGACTATGTTGCGGACTCCATAACAAAGTTGAAATATAAACCTGACGAAGGAGTTAGCTTCGAAGCATACTACAGAATATATTAGCAAATCTTCGAGAAAGAATGTAAAGATTGCGACGACAAGATGAAAACGTATTTAATGTTGAGAAAACTGGTGGCAACAGAATATGAGTGATACAGTAATTATGTATTCCCAAGAAAACCTTCAGACATAAAATTTAATGACACAAAAGATATATTGTGTAAAATTTTCAGTGAAAAATGCTCATTGTTCAATACATGTTGGAAGTGTCTGAACAATGAGAAAAACAATGATGAGGACTACATCACATATGCTGGTAGAGTAAACAAGGAATGTGAGAAGTTTAAGATGGATGAATTAACACCAGATATGTTCAAATGCCTGATTTTTACACAGGGACTTACTGCCGAAAAAGACACAGAAGTTAGAAAACTGGAACAAAACTAGGATGTAACCCTACAGCAAGTGTCAGAAGAATGTGAAAGGATAGTTAAATTAAGACACGACACAAAGGAAATTCAACATAATGATGGTTTCCAAGTAAAGCAAGTGTGAAATAGTCAGAATAGAGATAAAGTGTTTTCTAAAAAAACAACAAAAATCAGGAAATTAACCCATGTTTTGCATGTGGCGGTATACACCTGAAGAAAAATTGTTTAAAAAAGCAGAGTGCTTTCATTGTGGAAATATAGGACATATAAAGATGCACTGTAGAAGGAAGGTGACAAAATGTCAGAACAAAAGAAAGGGAATAAATAGTATGTCATAGAAAGAAATTGGAAATATAACGATAAGGAAATTCATGAAGGTGAAAATCAGAAATACAAGGGTTAAAATGCAGTTAGACCCTGATAGTGATATCACCATTATAAACAAAAAAAATGTGGAAGTATGTCGGTAAGCTGAAATTAATTAAATCAAAAAAGGTAGCACATGGTGTTACAAGAAAAAGATTATATTTTCTCGGTGAATTTGTATGTAATGTAACATCTTGAGGTCAAACAAAAGAGGCAAAGATATGTGTTAAAAGATTCACTTAATCGATTTGGCACAGAATGGATGGAACTATTCAAATTGTGGAATATGCCCATAAGTGTTTTATGTGGAAATATAGTTGGTTCAGTTGAAGGTTGGAATGTGGTTGAGGGAATGAAACAAAAAATTGCAGTAAAACAAAGTGGAACACCTGTATGTAAGCCAAAATGTAATGAAAAATTACCCAAAATAAAAAGTAAACATTGGCCAAAAGTAGATGTTCTGTGGTCAAGAATACACATTGGTGTTGTTGGTCCTTTAAATGGGTCTTACTACTTACTTGTAGTGGATAATTTTTCGAAATGGCCAGAGATTTGTATGCGTAAAAAAACAAATTTTTTACATGAATTGTTTGCAAGATTTGGCATCCCAGAAAGATAGTGTCTGACAATAGAACACAATTTGTGTCGAGCAAATTAAAAAAATTTTGTGAAATGGTTGCAGTAGAACATGTAACTATAGCACCATACCATCCCAGATCTAACAGAGAAGCAGAATGCTTTGTCAATACCTTCAAGAGAGCCCTTAGAAAATCAAATAAGCAAGTCATGGATGAAGTATCTCTACAACAGTTTTTAAGAGTGTATAGTGTGACACCAAATCCGAATGCACCAGCAGGTAGATCACCAGCGGAGATGATGTTTTCAAGGGAAGTAAAATCAGTCTTTGATAAATTGCTACCTAGCAAGAAAAGAAAAAGTACCAGGGAAGACATAGCAAGATTCTTTAAAGTTGGTGAAAAGGTGTTTATGAGGGCATACAAGAATGGAAAGTAGAGTTGGGAAGATGGCCAAATGCATAAATAAAAATGATGTATTGGGTAAAAAGTAGAAAAGGCATACAGAAGAGACACAGGAACCAACTGGAAAGAGATTTGTGGAGAGTGAACCAAAGAAGTTGGAGGAACCGATGAAATGGTTGAACGATACATTCCAAGTTCCAACACCACTGCGGGTGATTGAACCCAAGAATGCAAGTGAGAGGAAAAGTAAACATACAAAAGTTCCTGAAAATAGATGCTAAGTGCAAAAAATATTAAATTGTATGAAAAAAAATAACTCAAAAAAAGGAGGTGGGAGTGAATAAAAGAAAAATTATTGCTAAATAAAATGACACTTCCTAACAAAAACCTAAAAGGGGAGAAGTTGGAGGGAATTAGTAATAATGGTACACCCCTCTTATGTGATGAATGGAATAAACTAGTCACTAGTGGTACAGAGAAAAATGTGAAGTACTGGAGTACATAGTAGGCAGTCAAGAGATAATCATATCTTTACTGGTTTTACTAAGTATACTGTATATTGAAGTGGGCATTATAACAATCCAACTTTAAAAGGATTATTACAATTTGTTTAGCTCAAATACTGCAGGTAGGTGCCCCAGCATGGCTGCAGTCTAATGACTGAAACAAGTAAAAGAATAAAAGAATATTCGACATCCATCTGTGTAGCATCTGTTATATTCCTTCCCATGACTTTCATCTCTTATGTCCCTGCCGTAAGGCTTCACTTCCACACGCGCCAGCTTAATTTCAATTTGTCTTTAGTCAAAAGACACCTGCTGCTATTGTCTTGTTGTTTGTATTTGTAATTGTGTAACATTTCTCCATTTTTTACGCCCTTGTTTACATATACATTCGCTTGCTTTCTTCCAAACAATCTAGTGCTCTTAGGTCAGATTTTCTAGGTGCCGGCCAGACTGGAGCAGTCTCAAGTGTAACCGGTCGAAACTGCAGGAATTGTCTGGAACTCAACTGACGATAGAAAGCTCCGAATGGCCCGTCCTTTTTTTTTCCTGTCCTTCTTTGTATCGTCTAACTGTCCAGATGTTTTGTCATTGCCTGTTACGTTCTTGTTGTGTTTTTTTTGTTTTGTTTTATATATATATTCTTTTATTCTTTTACTTGTTTTAGTCATTTGACTGCAGCCATGCTGGAGCATCATCTTTAGTCGAGCAAACCGACCCCAGGACTTATTCTTTGTAAGCCTAGTACTTATTCTATCAGTCTCTTTTGCCGAACCGCTAAGTTACGGGGATATAAATACACCAGCATTGGTTGTCAAGCAATGTTGGGGGAACAAACATATACACACACATACATATATATATGCATATATACGACAGGCTTCTTTCAGTTTCCGTCTGCCAAATCCACTCACAAGGCTTTGGTTGGCCTGAGGCTATAGTAGAAGACACTCACCCAAGATGCCACGCAGTGACACTGAACCCGGAACCATGTGATTGGTAAGCAAGCTACTTACCACACAGCCACTGCTATATATATATATATATATATATATATATATATAGAGAGAGAGAGAGAGAGAGAGAGAGAGAGAGAGAGAGAGAGGCAGACAGAGAGTCGCCATATTTCATTCCATATTGACTACCTCTGATGAGTGCAGGGTTACATAATCAGATTGTCATGTAACATTCTGTTGAATTCCTAGCATGAAACCAATTGGTAAGATTGGCTGTAATGGATATATAATACTGTACAATTCGGATAATATATATATCTACGTGCACACACACACACACACACACACACACACACACACACACACACACATCTGTGGCAATCCCTTGCATATCAGCCAGTGCATGCAATGAAGGGTACATAAAACATGGTGATAGATGTTTTCCAGCTGTGCCCCTTAAAATGAAGCATTTACATCAAAATGTTTGTTACTTAGATTCATTTATAAATCCTAATCTTAGGTGTGTCTGCTTTGCGCACCTTACAGCCAATCAGGAAACGCTACTAATGTGTGTGTGTGTGTGTGTGTGTGTGTGTGTATGTGTGTGCACATGTACATTTATGTATGTGTAGGTGCGTCTGTGAGAAGAAAATATTCTGTCTCTGCAGTTGTAGTGACAGTGCCATACAAGCATGTGAGTTGTAGGCCAGCATCTACCATAACTGAGTTGTTGGAAGCCAACACAGAGTGATGATGATGATGATGATGATGACGATGATGGTGGTGGTGATGATGATGATGGTGACGACTACACAAAGAGAGGAGGAAGGTAGTAGTTGGAGAGATAGGGGAGGGGGAGATGGTGGGTGAAGGAGGAAGAGGAGGTGGAGGAAGAGGAGGTGGAGGAAGAGGAAGTGAAGGAAGGAAGTGGTGGAGGAGGTGGAATAGGAAGTGGTGTGGGAGGAAGAGGAAGAAGTGGTATTGGAGAAGGAAGTGGTGGAGGAGAAGAAGAAGAAGAAGAAGAAGAAGAAGAAGAAGAAGAAGAAGAAGAAGAAGAAGAAGGAGGAGGAGGAGGAGGAGGTGCTCTTTGATGGTCACAGTAATGTTGCCTTAGATGAGCTGAAATCAGAGACACTCCAGCTGTAACCATCCCACCTTGACTTGATATATCAAGAAATGAATGAGTAGAATCATAAAAATATCAGGGAAACTGATTTACAGTCCTGTACGTTCTGGGTTCAAATGCAACCAGGACCAACTTTACATTCCATCCCTCCAGGGTCAATGAAATGATGTATCAGTCGAGGAAGAGAGATTTGTTCCAGTTCTTTACATTTTAGAGTTCAAATCCTGCTGAAGTTAGCCTAGGTGTGGGTCCATGGCTTAATGGAATTGTTGTAGGGACAAAATGCCTTGTGGTATTTGTTCTAACTCTTTACTTTCTGATACCTCTATGATGACACTAGTTCCAAATCATACTGGGCACCCATTTCGGCACCATCAGTGGTACTGAGATGAGTGACTTGTGTCAGGGATAACAGAGGGTCTTCAATGAAATAAAAAGACCTTGCCTTGCTTGAGAGAGGAACTTAATCTCTTTCCATTGGAGCCCTTAGCTATCTTGGAATACATTACTTTGTATGTTCTTCCTTTCTTTAATATTGTAGGGTATTTGATTTGAGAGAGATTTGACTGCTATTTTTAGCAGGGCACTTATCGACAAAGACACTCTCACACAGGTTTGTGCTTGTCATGTGTTACTCCAAGTCATCCAACCATGACCCTCCTAATCAATATTTTCAGATGAAGTGTATCTAAGAACTACATTAGCCATTGTGTCATTCTGATTTTTAAGACAATAAATGAGAATTCTAGGAGGTTAAGTAACTACAAAGAGGCTGTTTAAGTTTGTGTCATGTCAGCCTTAATCAAGCAAACCTATACTGAAAACAGTTCCAGTCATGACCACCCTGTCGTGTTTTCAAGAATAATATATCGAAAGCTATATTTACCCCAAGGTGTCCTTCTTTTTATTAAAACTCAAGAGTGATTTGGCTGCTATTTCTAGCCACCTATTTGACTACACTGTGGCTCTCTCATTAGCTTATTCGTTAAGTGACAAGTCAAAGCAGGTGGTAACACTAATCACTATAATTCGCATTATTAGTGATCGGTTAATTAATTAACCTCTAACAATGACATTCAGTGTAATTCAATTAAGTGTTCTGTGGAACCTGTTGGCTTCTTGTCAGTTGTGGTGGTCGCAGTTTGTATATGGGGTTGTCCGGGGCGGTGAGGGTAATGGTGGTGGTGAGTGTGTGTGTGGTGGTGGTGATATAGGATGTGTGCAGCAGCGGTAGCAGTTGTGGGGAAGGTAGTAGTAGTGGTAGTGACGGTGGTGGAGGTGTGTGTGTGGTGGCATGTATGTGTGTGTGTGTGTGGTGGTGGCTATGGTTGGAGGGGAGTAGTGGTGGGAGCGGTGGTGATGAAAGGAGATGAAGTCGGTGGCTGAAGGCAAAGATGATAATCAGTGATAGTGATGATAATGAGGAGGATGAGGAAGGAGATGAATGAAAACAATGACGATAATGAGGATGAGGATGAATGAAGAGGAGGTGGGGGAGTAGGATGAGGACGATTTTATGCTAAATGTTAATGACAGCCATGATAGTGATGACGACGACGAGAAGGAGGAAGAGGAGGAATAAGCCATCGAATGAACATGGCGATGACAAAAACAGTCAAGACTGCAATGATGACTGCAATTGCAGCAAAGATGCTAGGATCAATGAAGATAGTGATGATGACGACGACGACGACGATGATGATGACGATGACAACGATAATGATGATGACAATAATGATAATGATTGACGACGACGATGATGATGACGATGACAACGATGATGATGACGACAATAATGATAATGATTGATGAGGATGATGATGACGACAATGATGATGTTGTTGTTGTTGTTGGTGGTGGTCATGGTAGTGAAATAGAAAATACTCTTATTTTCTTTATTTTATGCTTCCCAAATAAGAGAATCATTGGTTAGTGAAAGAGAAGAGTGACAAGGGAGACTCTGTAAAATTAGGACAGAGCATATATCACAAAAGGATATTCATCATCTGGAAATACCAAATGGCTGCTCTGTACTTCTTGCTGCTTTGCATCTTTCACCAGTAATACAACATCAGGCAATACTCCCACCCATCGCCACACACACACGTACCTTCCTACTACCACCTTCCCCACAACTGCTACCACTGCCACACACATCCTATATCACCACCACCACACACATATCTGTGTGTGTGTGTGTGTTTGCATGTGAAGGTGCATAGTTTAGTGGTTAAAGTGTTAGTCTCACAATCATGAGGTAGTGATTTCAATAACTTGACCAGGCTGTATGTTGTGTTCTTGAGCAAGTCACTTTATTTCATGTTGCTCCAATTCACTCAGCTGTAGAAATGAGTTGCAGCATCACTGGTGCCAAGCTGTATCGGCTCTTTTGCCTTTCCCTTGGATAACATCGGTGGCATAGAGAGGAAAGCCAGGAGGAGGTCAAAACTGACATTTCAGAGTTCTTCGCTTTGAAACCAAAGGAGTTTTACACTGATGGGATTAAAAACCTTGTAAATAGATGGAAGGAAGTCATAAATAATCAGGGAAAGTACATTGATGATTAAATTTCAATTAAATATAAAATTTGATCACTTGTTTTCTTTATTCAAAATTCGGACAGAACTTATGGGATGACCTGATACTAGCTAAAGTGGGTCTTCTGAATACCAATACCTCTCATATATATATATATACACACACATATATATAAATAAGATTCAGTGGAATTAGGTACTTAAATTGAGGCACCTTGTTAGGCTGGAATAATATACACACACAACAATATTATGTAAATATCAACTTTGGTACAGGAGTGCTGGCAGAATGATATTCTTGTAGTGCATGCAGACAATTTGACCCAGCTGAGTTCTTGAGCTATTTTGACATGTACATATTATTAAATTTAAAGTCTATACTGTACTCCAGAATTTGCGGAGGGCATGTTCTGGGATACATGAATAAAATATAAATAAGTAACAATTGAAGAACCGGTGTCAATTCATTACAGCCGTTTCTAACGACTTCTTGAATTTATTAATGAGTACATGATATCATTATAAAGAAACCGTTTTCTTCAGATGAATGCATGAACCTTGCAATTAACAGCATTCCAATTGATTTAGCATATTTCAAAATCTACGAAGCAAAACATTTTCACTGATTCTGTCAACTATAATAGTAGCAGAATCAGTGAAAATGTTTTGCTCTGTGGATTTTGAAATATGTTAAATCATTTGGAATGTTGCTAATTGCAAGGTTCGCGTATTCATCTGAGGAAAACGGTTTCTTTATAATTATATAATATACTCATTATTCAATTAAAGGAGTCATTAGAAATGGCCGTAATGAATTGACATGTGTCCTTCAGCTGTTATGTGTGTGTGTGTGTGTGTGTGTGTAGATATATATATATATATATATATATATATATATACACACACACACACACATATATATATATTCACATCATAATTAACGGTATGCATTTATTTGCTGTTGCAGTAGGGAATGGTGTGCTGGTAGACGGCTGATAAATTTCAATTAGAAAGTGAGCAACAGGTGTGGCTGTGAGGTAAGAAGTTTGCTTCCCAACCACGTGGTTCCAGATCCAGTCTCATTATGTGGAACTTTGGGCAAATGTTTTCTACTATAGCCTCGGGTGACCAAAACCTTCTGATGGATTTGGTAGATTGAAACTAAAAGAAGCCCATTGTATCTGTGTGTGTGTGTTTTTGTCCCCCCCCCCCCCACCACCACCACTTGACAACCAGTGTTGGTATGTTTACATCCCCATAACTTAGCAGTTTAGCAAAAGTGGCCAATAGAATAAGTACCAGGCTTTAAAAAAAAAGCCCAAAAGTCCTGGGGTCTATTTGGCTAAAGCCCATCAAGGCAGTGCCCCAGCATGGGCACAGTCATCAAATGACTGAAACAAGTAAAGGATAAAAGATAACAATAAGGAAAATAAAATGAAAATGATTGGAAAGACGACGTATTTATTACCCAGTCCTGGTAGACAAAGAAGGAAAGAGTGAGCAACAGTGAAAGAGTTATAGTGAGAGTGAATGACATAGAGCGAGAATTTCAATGTGAGTTTCTTTCAGCAGGAAGAGAAATGAGAAATATTTTAATAACTATGATATCTTTCTGGAATTTGCCATCTTAGGAAGAATATTGTGATAAAAAAAACTTCTGGAATGATGGTATTGCTATCTTTCAATATTCTGTAAATAACATCATAATACTTTTGTAAATAAAACATCAATATCTTTAATTAAATTTTTAGAATTACCATGAAACTGTTCACTGCCCCAGTAAAAAAAACAAGCAATGGAGTCGCCATGTTTTGGTGGGTGGCATCCGCTATCACTTTTATGCATTACTGGTCACAGACATTGACGAAGATGAAAGAATTATATTTTACTATCAAATACGAGGTGTGATTCTTTGGGTAGAAGACAGTTCATCAATGATTTGATGCACACATTTCACTGGATCTGACATTCTTTATAATTAATAAAACCATCAACATCTTTGCATGGAGTCTTGATATTCAAAATTCAATTAATATTTTTGGGGTGTGTGGATTATACTGACCTCAATTTAAGTACCTTATTCAACTGATTCTTAATTATATATATCTGTGAAAATTTGGGGTAGTATTATTCAGCAAGTATAGCTCAAAACCCACTTTTTAAATGGAAATCCTGGGGGTCGTCTTGTACAGCCAGTTGTACTGTACACCAGCTTATATGGTGTGTGTGTGTGAGTATATATATATATATATATATATACACACATACACATAATTACACATTATATTTACATGTGTGTATAACTATACATACATGTGCATGTATAGTGATACACACATGTAAATATATATACACAAACATGAATACATATATACACAGACACAAACGCACACATGCACACAGACACACACACATACACACAAATTTCTGTTGACTCATTAGAAGAGATAAATTATAGGACTCAACATAAATGTAGAGTGTTCTTTAATATGTTATAACCTAAAGGCTCCAATTTCAGTACTCAAAAGTTACTCATTTCCAATCATCAGCTGGTAAACTGAGCCTGGTTATCTTTTGAAATATCAACTGTCACAATATATTTTGAAATATGAGATGAAAGCTTGAAGAAAACTCTTATCCTTATGTTTTTTTGTTTGAAAACTTTTGTGAACGACACATGTAAAAACAGCTGTTTCAAGTTCACACTTTTGATTTCATCTCTGGTCCTTGTGGTGATATTATTATAAACATCTTAAACTTTATACATAAAACATCAAAGGCCCTTCATGGGCCATGGGTTCATAACACCGGTTTCACAGATTCTGTGGAATATATATATATATATATATATATATATATATATATATATATATATATATATATATATTCTCTCCTCCTGGACAAGATGTCATCTGTTGCAGAATTGCCAATTTCTGCCTGCTGAGTGGACTGGAGCAACATGAAATGAAGTGTTTTGCTCAAGAACACAATGCATCACATGGTCCAGAAACTGAAATCACAATTTTGCAATCATGAGTGCAAAACCCTAAGCACTAAGCCTTACACCACCCCATGTATACATATACATATAGCCCTGGCTAGTATAAGTCTTGTGAGTGGATTTGGTAGATGGAAACTGAAAGACGAATTTGGTAGACAGAAACTGTCATATACGTGTGTGTGTGTGTGTGTGTGTGTGTGTGTGTGTGTGTGTGTGTGTGTGTGTGTGTGTGTGTGTGTGTGTGTATGCACATATAAATATGTGTGTTTATGTATGTATGTATTTATGTGTGTATATATTTATGTGTCTGTGTTTGTTCCCCAACTATCCCTTGGCAACAGATGTTAATGTGTTTACATCTCTGTGGCCACAGTCAGATGACTGAAAACAAGCAAAAAAACATACATACATATATAAATATATTTAACACAGATATGCATATATACATAAATATATATATATATATATATATATATATATATATATATATATATACATATATGCGCATATATATAGATATATATACATACATATACATGTATATATACATATGTGTATAGACATATATATATATATGTATATACATACATATATATACACATATACTATGTATATATATATACATACATACATATATATGTATAAATATATGTATATGTATATGTCTTTCTCTCTAATATATATATATACATATACATTACACACACACAGGCATAATATAGGTGTATATTAATATCTGTATATCTCCAGTCACCTATAACTTAATATTCTTCTCAATCAATATTTTTAATCTCAGACTTCCCCACCCCACTCTTGCAATATATCAATATTTCTATAACATATTTTTTATAGATTTTCACGTCTATCTTTGCAAATAGCAAAATGGATGGAAATACATACATTCATATGTGTATGTGTATGTGTGTATGCATATGCACTCAAACATGCATGCGTAAATGTTTGAATGAGCTCCTATTTGCCCTTGTGTTTACACGGGTGTGTGTTGATTGTAAACAAAATCCTTTCACCATTAATGCACTCAGTGTCATTTGTTTGCAGTCATCATGGAAAGATTGTTTGATGTTCAATAACCTAGTGGGTGGGGGGACTTCAGAACTGCTGAGGGTTAGCCTTAGGAAAGGCATCCAACTGTAGAAAACTCTGTCTCAACAAAGTCTCATCGTATCCATGCAAGCGTAGAATAGCAGATGTTAAAATAAGGATGATGATGAGGAGGAAGGTTGTACATAATATATATGTGTGTGTGTGTGTGTGTGTGTGTGCACTTGGTAACATCTATGGAAATCTGATAACAATCTCCCTCAAGCTAAAGCAGAAGAAACGACTACAATTTGCTGACCACTGTCATCTAGCAGAGAAAGAGGTTATCTCATCCCTGCTCCTATGGCATCCCTCTGGAAGTGTTTTCTCCAGGAAACTGACATTTCCAGATACTGTATATTGGGACTCGGGTTTAGATATTAGAAATCTGAACACAGCAATGCAGGACCATGTAGTGTGGAAAGGGATTGTCAATGGAGTTGCGACCAACCATAGGTTGGTCAAAGGATGATGATGATGTGTGCATGTATCTAGTTATATATATACGTGTGTGTGTGTGTGTGTGT
>NC_142954.1:13529359-13569359 GCF_046866305.1 Octopus bimaculoides | reverse complement strand
ACAACAATAATGTTGATTTCAAATTTTGGCACAAGGCCAACAATTTTGGGGGAGGGGGTAAGTTGACTGCATTGACCCCAAAACTCAACTGGTACTTATGTTATCGACTCCAATCAGATAAACGGCAAAGTCACCCATGGCAGAATTTGAACTCAGAACATAGAGTTGGATGAAAAGCTACAAAGCATTTTGCCCAGTGTACTAACGATTCTGCCAGTTCGCTGCCTTAACCATAACATTAGTTACTAAACTAAGCAATTTATTCCAGCCTGGTATCAAATTGCTCCACAGCTTTTTCTCACAAACTCTTAACTCTAATGAAACCATTACAAGTCTGGGATCACATCTGGTTCTCTGATACTAAACTTTGCTATTTCAAAATGTTCATTTCAAACATTTTTTTTTGTTTTCTCAACATAATTTTATGTAAAAACTTTTCACTAAACTATGTCCAAAACACTCATTTAGTAAAGAAAAAGTTTGTTATTTTAATAAATATTTGCAAATTCTTCATAGTTTCAAACTTCTGTTAAAAACTACTTCTAGTTCTATAACACAAAACCTCCTATTTCAAAATATTCATATTAAACTTTCCTTTATTATTTTATGTAAGACCTTTTTTTTCTTTTTGTGTCCCAGACACAAAATCAATAAAGACAAAGTTATTTTACCAGAAACCTCTATCCCCACACTCCACCAATGAAAGTTGCATTGAACACTTTCTGTTTATTATGTTACAATCTTCACCATAGAATTTCTGTAATCAAAGAAGTCTTAGAAATATGAGAATTTGGCTTTTCGTAATTTAAAAGAACACGTACAACTCGTGATACTCAGGAAAAACAAGACCAAAGAAGACTTGATTAAATACGTTTTAAAATATTACAACAAACAACAGTTTTTTCAACTTTTATCACAAAATTTCTTTGCTAGCAACCAATCAGAAGCCATTTTTTTCTTTGATATAAAATGACAATTTTAAAATATCCATATCTTAAATTAAATTGAATTAAATCATAACTGCTATAAAATATCTCCCAAACACCAGTTTAATAATGAAAATGTTGTTTTAGTAAATCCTTCCAAATTCTTCGTTAATTACAAATTTAATTAGAAAATATAAATGATGTACCTAATGAGTAATATGGCCAGATAATGGTTAATGAAGATAGTGTTGATATATGACAAATGGCTTAGGACATCATGGATCATGTGAGTGGTTTGTGACACAAATGCTGATCACACATCTCAGCAGTAGATAATCCATGATTCCTGTTAAAACAATGGTTCCTGCAGAGAAGGTATGGACCCTACCCTCACGAATGAAGCCTATGAGGACTGAAATGGGGGCAGAAAATAAAATTGTCATGTTTGATAAAACTAAAGATAGTTTAAACTTAAACTTGTTTCATAAACATGACAAAGAAACAAGAATTATACAGAGGTAAATTGTATTTTGTTTTTCCATTAATAAATAGGGGGAAGGAACAAATTATTTTCATTATTTTGTGGAAGAGGGGTTATTTCATTCATAAGTTAGCCAAATAAGGCTGTGTACATGAAACCTTTAGAAATAATACGGCACTCTGTCAATTACAATGATGAGTGTTCCAGTTGATCTGATCAACAGAACAGCCTGCTCGTGAAAATAATATGCAAGTGGCCGAGCACTCCACAGAGACACATCCCTTAATGTAGTTCTCAGGGAGAATCAGCGTGACACAGAGTGTGATGAGGTTGGCCCTTTGAAATACCGGTACAACTCATTTTTGCCAGATGAGTGGACTGGAGCAATGTGAAATAAAGTGTCTTGCTGAAGGACACAACACATCACTGGAAACTGAACCCATGACCATGCAATCATAAGGTGGATACAGTAACCACTAAGCCGCACACCTTCCCAGGAATAATATAATATAATGAATTTATTATGTTTTTACATTCTGAGTTCAAATGCCACTGAGGTCGATTTTGTCTTTCATCCTTTCGGGGTCAATAGGTTAAGTACCAGTTGCATACTGGGATCAATCTAATCGACTGGCCCCCTCCCCCAAAATTCGGGCCTTGTGCCTAGAGTAGAAAAAAATATTGATTTCCAAGGCGGTGAGCTGGCAAACAGGTTAGCACGCCAGCCGAAATACTTAGCGGTATTTTGTATGTCTATACATTCTGAGTTGAAAATCTGCTGAGGTTGACTTTGCCTTTCATCCTCTCAGAGTCAATAAATTAAGTACCAGTTGCATACTGGGGTCGATCTAATCAACTGGCTCCCTCCCCAAAAGTTTCGGGCATTGTGCCTCGAGTAGAAGAAAATGATGAGTTTATTGTGTACAATGGTCAGATGAAAAACAATTTGCTAGAAATGGATAAATGAGGAGACAGAAAACTGCAAGAAGTCAAGCAAAGAAAAACAGCAATGGTATCCAAACTTATACATAGGCTAAGCACAGATAGACATGGATAGTAAAAAGTACCAAGAAGAAAGGGTACCTAAGTAAGTCTGGAGTAGTGTTGGTCAACTTTGTTGTTGCTTGTTCCTTCTTGAGCCATGCCTGGCTCATAAGGACCGGTTCCCTGGTTTCATTGGCGTATAGGTTCCCCACCTGGATGGGATGCCAATCCATCACAGGTCAACTTTGGGAAGTATATAATTTTTGAAGAATTCAGTGTCCTGACAGTTAACAACAGACACACAGAGTTTATTCCCTGCTTTGGCAATTCTGAGAGTGAGTTTTGTATTCCTGATTCTCACATATAATGGAACTTAAATGTATGATGAAATTTAAATGTTTCATGTTGCTTCTTTATTATATTTCTGGACTCCAAAAAACTATGGAAGCAAAATGTGTCACTGGAATGTCTTCCAGAATTATATATATATGTTAGACCTCTATACGTTTTGGTTAACAAGTGAATTTCTGTATCACATGGTTTTGATTTTAGACCCACTGCATGATAACTTGGGCAAGTGTCTTCTCCTAGAGGCCAGGACCAACGAAATCCTTGTGAATGGATTTGGTAGACAGAAACTGAAAGAAGCCCATAGTGTGTGTGTTGTGTGATTGTTGTAAAAGAGTATCACTGTCAATCAAGTATCGGTGCCCTTCACTTCTAGTCTTTCATGAAAACATCTCTGGCCATGAAGAAGTACTACCTTGGTTTTGAAGCAAGTAAGGGTTGGTGATAGGAGAGGTATCCAGCCACAAATAATCTGTTTCGGTGAATTCCATTTGCCCCATGGAAAAATGAAAAAGTGAATGTTAAAACAATGATAATGATGATTATCATTTTCTTTTATATCTTTTAAATGTTTTAGTCATTTGACTGCAGCCATGCTGGGGCACCACCTTTAAGGTTTTAGTCTAACAAATTCACTCCAATACTTTTTTTTTTGTTCGGCTTGGTACTTATTCTATCAGTGTCTTTTGCTGAACTGTTATGTTATAGGGATGTAAACACACCAACACCAGTTGTCAAGCAGTTATTGGGGGGGGGGGAGACATAAAGATAGCTACATATGCTATGCAAAATGGTTGGTGTTAGGAAGGGCATTCAGCTGTAAAAACCCTGCCAAAACAGAGAAGTAGCCTAGGGTAGTTTTCCCTCAACTGTTCTACCCAGCATGCAGAGGAGATGGACATTAAGCAGTGATGATGATAATGACATGCTTCTTTCATTTTCTGTCTACCAAATCCACTCACAAGACTTTGGTCATCTTGGGGCTATAGTAGAAGACACTTGCCTAAGGTGACATGCAGTGGGACTGAACCTGGAACCATATGGTTGGGAAGCAAGCTTCTTACTGCACAGCCTCATGACATATTTCAATATGTAGGGCCAATCTTGTAGTTTACGCATACTAAATAGATTTTAGCAGAAATCATTCTCAAGTACCGATACTCAGAGATAGAAAACATTCCTGTATTTTCCCTTTGAATTCTTTAAAATTCCTTTCAGACATGAAATACTTTTCTTGTTTTTCATAAAAACTATTTTATCAGTATTGACACAGAATCTTCATTACTGAAGTTGTTCCAATAATATTCTTTTAAAGACTAACTTTGAAATTTTGATCTCTCTTTGTAAAGAATTCTACAACTATACTTGATTCTAGCTAAAGCAGATATTTTTTCATTTCATCTCACCATTTTCCATATAATTTGAAATGGTTTCTTTTTCTTTTTTTTAAAGCTCACATCCAGTTAGAGAACAACCTCTGATAAAGATTCTGTTAGCGTGGTTAACTTCCCACTTACACACAAGCACTAGAAACATACATGGATGTCAAGTTATTTATTTATCTATCTATCTATTTAGTTATTGATTTAGTTATTTATAGATAGACAGATAGTGTTGTAGTGAAATAGTACACCCCTTCCCATATGACAAAGTGGTATGAACCGACCACTACAAAGTCAGACAGTCAGTCGTTGTAGGAGGTCAGTAGTAGTAGAGTCATTGTATGAGTTCTCAGTTGGAGTCAGTGTCAGTTATGGGATATATAGAAGTTCGAGTTACTGTCAAGGTAGAAGTTTCAAAGTCATTGCCTTGCAGAGCTATCAGCGATAACACGATAGATGAATCAAAGATAATAAGATGCAGAATACTGCCACAACATTATAGTGGCGTCAATATTACAGTACCAACAACATCATACAAGTGGACAAGGATCCACATTATAATAGAGAGGCAGATTTGTACCCACACTTACTTTTCTCAGGTCTAGAAAACAGTGAGTAAAAAGTAACTCAAAGTTAGATTTCTTCTCAAAGAACATAAATAAATAAAAAAAAGATAAGACCTTGTTTGTAAAAATTTTGGGGTTTGGGTTTGAACCCCCTAAGCAAATTTTGTTCGTGAGCCAGTGCATATCTCTTTTACTCTTTTACTTGTTTCAGTCATTTGACTGCGGCCATGCTGGAGCACCGCCTTTTAGTCGAGCAAATCGATCCCAGGACTTATTCTTTGTAAGCCTAGTACTTATTCTATCGGTCTCTTTTTTTTGCCGAACTGCTAAGTTACGGAGACATAAATACACCAGCATCGGTTGTCAAGCAATGCTAGAAGGACAAACACAGACACACAAACACATACACATATATATATATACATATATACGACGGGCTTCTTTCAGTTTCCGTCTACCAAATCCACTCACCAGGCTTTGGTCGGCCCGAGGCTATAGTAGAAGACATTTGCCCAAGGTGCCACGCAGTGGGACTGAACCCGGAATCATGTGGCTGGTAAGCAAGCTACTTACCACACAGCCACTCCTTATTTCACTTAGGCATTATGAGACTAATAACCAGGTGTAGAACTAAATATATGTATGCTTCAGAATGAAGTATTAGACAAGTATAAAGCAGTAAGAAGAAAATGAGAAGACAAAATAATAAACAATTTTCTCATGAAGTTCATTAGCTTACAGCAGTTTCTGCTAAAAGATGCAGTGGGCTCATAGTTGAGTGCTTGAGTTAACACCTTATAGCTTCAATGGAGCCTTGAATTGAAGGCTAATGAACTTCATAAAATAGGGTTGACCAAAAGTTGCCCAACAGTAAATCAAAACTCCATAAATACTATCTGTAATTCTGTATTGACTTGAATGGAAAAAATGTGTTGTTCAAGATGGATTTCAGTTTGAACAATTTTCATGATGTTTCATATTTAGATGCTTTTATTAAATTCATTCAGTTGTTAAACATAAATAAATCTTGGAATTAAATGGTTTTGATTTATTGTCAGGTGACTTTTGGCCAAACTTATATATATATATATATATATATATATATATATATATATATATATATATATACACTCTCAGAGTGATTGGCGTTAGGAAGGGCACCCAGCCGTAGAAACTCTGTCAAATCAGATTGGAGCCTGGTGTAGCCATCTGGTTCACCAGTCCTCAGTCAAATTGTCCAACCCATGCTAGCATGAAAAGTGGACGTTAAAGGATGATGATGATGATATATATAAGTGATATATATTTGTGTGTGAATGTGTGTAACAAGTTTCTTTCAGTTTTCATCAACTAAATCCACTCACAAGGCTTTGGATGGCCCAGGGTTATAGTAGAAGACACTTGCCGGGGACTGAACCCAGAACCAAGTAGTTGCGAAGCAAGTTTCTTAACCGCACAACTATGCCTGTATATATATTTGCATATGTAGTATAGGTCCTGAAAGAATAAGAAAATCAGTCTTTCCAATGTAGTCCTCACCTCCAGACTCCTGGCTGTCTTCACTTTGAAATTGAAACCTTGAAGAAAATTTTAAATCTACTGATGCAGGAATTCCAGTTACAACACAGGTAAAAGTAACAGATTTAAATATAAGATAGTTCCACATATGTGTTTGGGTAGATTTACAAGAAGCTTCTCAGTTTCCATCAACCAAATTCCACTCCCAAGGTATTTGCGAAACCAAGTCTACAGTAAAAGCTACTTGCCCAAGGTGTTATGCAGCTGAACTTAGGGCTTCTGTAGATGCTATGTGGATTTGTTAAGCACACAACCATACTTCTGAGTCTATATGTAGTATATACATAAAACAGACATACAAATATCTACATATATGCATATGTTCTAGACACACATGTATTTGTATATAAAAGAAATACAAAAGTTGAAAGTGAGACTGCGATAAGAGATAAGCAGGAGAAAAGAGAGATAAAGAGATAATAAAAGAGATATTGAGAGAGGAGAGAAACAGGCAGGTATGAATGCATAATGGTGAAAGAAACGGTAAAAGAAACTAAGAGCGATAAAAATGGAGTGAGTACATAAAAACAAATCAAATTCTGCGATCTTTTTTCTATTTTCTTCTGTCAATATTCCTGTTTCAAGTATGGCACGACTTGCTAGCTGCTGCTGCTGCTTCTTCTTCTTCTTGTAAATGGAAAATTCTTCGGTTTGTCTTTCTCTTGAAGTCAGCCGAAATAGAAGGAATCCTTTCATTTAGTTAATCAGGTAACTTAGGCAAAATTTCCAATACTAGTTCTACTGGAGCAGAATATTTTTGCTTTAAGTTGCTTCCGTGACATCTCATCCGAAACAGATGCCTTCTGAGAAACATTGTCAATGGAAACAACAACAACACATTTCTGAATCAGGCAGTCTCAATAATTAAGTACAAGGTTGGATACAAAGCAACACAAACTATAATAATTATAGCAGGGTTTATAAATTTACACACAGTCTAAAAAGTAGCTCGACTAGACACTGCTTAGATACAATACATATAGCATAAGGTATATCTATCTATCTAACTATCTATGTGGCTACCTACCTACCTGCCTGCCTGCCTGCCTCTCAAAAAACTGTCAGATCTTTTGAACTTTTGAAAATTTGAATTAAAAAAAAACATAACTTTCTGGGATTTTCAAACAAGGATTTCCACAGACCTCCTCACTGTTCACTATTCATGTAATACATCAAAACCTTTCACACTACCTCAACTTCTTGTCAGCTTTTCATTTTTAATTTTTTAATTTTTTATTTTGTCATTTCTCTACATTTTCTGTTGTTTTTTTTCTTCATTGTTCAAATCTATCATCTTTTATTCTTAGTTTTTGGTTTCCCCATTACTGATTGCTACTTCTCAAGTATCATTTCCTTCTACCTGTTCATTCCTCCTAACTTAGCTTTATTTCTCTTAGCATAGTACCCCATCTCACCATCCTACTACGGCATTACCCTGTTATCTCTCTGTACTGGTTGTTCCAAAAATAATGGCTGCTCTAAGTGTTGTGTTTTGAAACGCAATTTTATCATAGTATTTTAATTATATTTTAGGTGAATTTCGACATACCTAATAACTGATGTATGCACTTTAATAATTTTCTACGTATGTCAGACAGAAAACATTCTTGAAGCATAGGCACCTTTAATTATGAACATGACAAAAAAGAACCTTCACTTACTTTTCTTGCATGAGTTCAAACTTGGGCACAATGCCTCCCAAACTGCTGCCAATATCAACAGAGCATGAGGAGAGTGGTCCACAAGTGATCGCACAGTACAAAGGTGGTTTCAGAAATTCCGTAATGGTGATGAGAGCCCAGGAAGAAAGAGCGAAAGAAAGTTGTGGTGAAAGAGTACAGTAGGGTTCGCCATCACCCCCTGCCAGAGCCTTGTGGAGCTTTAGGTGTTTTCACGCAATAAACACAACGCTCGATCTGGGAATTGAAATCGCAATCCCATGACCACGAGTCTGCTGTCCTAACCACTGGGCTATTGCGCCTCCACATTTGAAAAAACAAATACTATTATATTTTTATGATTAGATATTATTAGGAATTGTAGAAAAAAAATTGTTGAAATATTTTGTGTATTGTACAAGTATAACCAATTGCAGATAAATTCTAACAACAAAATCTTATATGGATCCCCAAGAGCCATTTGGAATCCTCAGTGCCAGCTGGACCCCCATGGGTCATCTGGACACCAGTTGAGAACTATTACTCTACACAGACAATCTTTGATGACGACAACAACACCAACAATTTTTTAGAGGTGGGCATTAGTCAATAAAATTATCACCAGTATTTGACAGTTCTTTGTTTTCTTTTATTGACTCCTCATGGAGGACAGACAAAGCTGATTTTAGCAGGATTTGAACTCGGAAAATAAAGAGCTAGCATAAATACCACCAGGCATTTAATCCCATGCTCGAACAATTCTGCTTAATCCATCATCCTTAATTTCTTACACTGATATAAGGGCCACAAATTTGTGGAAAGGGAACAGAATATTATATTGATCTCAGTAACTGACTGGCACTTTATTTTATCAAAGGAGGAAAGACAAAGTCAACCTTGGTAAGATTTGAACTCAGAACATAAAGTACAATAACTAAGCATTTTATCCAATGCACTAACGATTCCATCAATCTATTAATGATTTCTTACATGAACACATCCATAAATTTAAGGAGAGGCAGGGAATTGTAACTGATTTAACCCTTTAGCATTTAAACCAGTCATATCCAGCAAAAATATTCTGTTTTATGTCCAATCTATTGATATCTAGCCTCTAACAGCGACCCTAAAATGTCATTCCAAAAACAGACAATCACAACATCGAAATCTCAAAGCTACAAGATAATGCCTGATTAATTCAAAACAATGTGAATAAATAAGAATTACATTAGACAGAATAATCTGAATACCAAAGGGTTAATTCAACCCCTCTGCTTGATTGGTCCTTTATTTCATCAACCTCAGAACACTGACAGGCAACGCTGACCTTGGCAAGATTTGAACTCAGAACATAAACTAATAAAGCTAAATACCACACAGCATTCAATCTGTCATTCTTCTTCTTCAGCCAATTACTGCACTGTTTATAATGTTATATATCTATTATAATATTATATTTCTATTACAATATCATATATCAGTTATAATATATATCTATTATACAATTATATATCTATTAAAATATTATAGATTTCATCATAATCATTTAACGTCCGTTGTCCATGCTGGCATGGGTTGGATGGTTTGACCAGGGCTGGTAAGCTGGAAGACTGCACCAGATTCTGGTCTGATCTGGCATGGTTTTCTGCATCTGGATGCCCTTCCTAACACCAACCACTCTGAGAGTGTAACAAGTGCTTCTACATGCCAATGGCATGGATACCATTTGCGTGAAACCAGTATCTGCTACGACGGCGATTTTACTCGGCTTATCGGGTCTTCTTCTTAAGCACGACATAATGCCAAAGGACTTGGTCATTGCCTCTGTGAGGCCCAACACTCAAAAGGAACTCAGCCACTTTGGCTCCATGAGGCCCAATGCTCAAAAGGAACTCAGCTACCTTGCCTCCAAGGGGCCCAATGCTCGAAAGGAATTCAGCCACTTTGCCTCAGTGAGGCCCAACGCTCAAAAGATGCTCTTTACGTGCCAGTGGCACGGGTGCCAGTTATGTGACACCAGCATCAGCCATGACTACGATTTCACTTGGCTTGACAGGTCTTCTCAAACACAGCATATCACCAAAGGTCTCGGTCATTGTCATTGCCTTTGTGAAGCTCAAAGTTCGAAGATCATTCTTCACCACTTCATCCAATGTCTTTCCGAGACTACCTTTACCACAGGTTCCCTCCACAGTTAGAGTAGCAGAAAGGCTGCCCTCCAGGCAGTTCTTTACTAGTTACTAAATATTTATACATATCCTTCCAAATTTGTGTAATTTTTCTCTGTTTCTTTGTATCTTTTATTCGTCTCATAGAATTCACTCAGTAAATATTTCTTTCATTATTTTATCACAAACTTAATCTCTGTCTTTTAAACAAACTCAAAAGTAGTCCATCCTCTTTGTGGGTGATTATTACGCTAGAAATGGCAGGGATCATGTGGGTGTATCCTAAGGCCTGTAACGAAATAATCATACTAACAAATCTACTGTTGACATTTGTTTTTTTCAAATTA
Organism: Octopus bimaculoides; assembly: GCF_046866305.1. Taxonomy (NCBI): domain Eukaryota; kingdom Metazoa; phylum Mollusca; class Cephalopoda; order Octopoda; family Octopodidae; genus Octopus; species Octopus bimaculoides. The sequence goes on along the minus strand of NC_142954.1, from coordinate 13,558,921 downwards.
TGTCACTATAACAACTTCAGAGCCTTAACTCCCATTTCAGCTCACCTGCTGGTAGCTTGAAACTGCATTCATACTAGGAAGGGGCTAGTGAAGTAATATGAAATCAATTTCATATTACCCCACCAAATCCTTCCCCAAGTATTTGTTGGCTTTCTGACAGATGAAGTATGTATTTTGTGCATCTCCTCTTTTGAAGAAGTTGAACTGAAAAGCTTTTATTCTTTCATTTGTTTCAGTCATTTGACTGCAGCCATGCTGGAGCACCAACTTTAGTCGAAGAAATTGACCCCAAGACTTATTCTTTGTAAGCCTAGTACTTATTCTAGCAGTCTCTTTTGCTGAACCACTAAGTTACAGGTACATAAACACACCAACATCAGTTGTCAAGCGATGGTGGGGGTACAAACACGGACACACAAACACACACATATATATACAACGGGCTTCTTTCACTTTCCGTCTACCAAATCCACTAGCAAGGCTTTGGTCATCTTGGGGCTATAGTAGAAGACACTTGCCCAAGGTGCCATGCAGTGGGACTGAACCCAGAACCATGTGGTTGGTAAACAAGCTACTTACCACACAGCCACTCCCGCACCTATCAGTATATTTTTTGCATAACCATTGTGTATGATTATATTTTGTTTTGCATATAGATATATTTCATTTGCTTTTAAAATGTATATTTATTGATATAGTTTGTTTTGTATAATATATATTCCGATTGCTTGTTTGTTACTAAAAAAAAATTGAAACCCAAAATCTCTGATGCTCAAAGTGTTTTTAAATGCATCATGAAAATGTTGGGGGATGTACTGGAATAAAATCCTATTGGCAGCTGTGTGGTAAGAAGCTTGCTTCTCAACTATATAGTTCAGGGTTCAGTCCCACTGTTTGATACCTTTGACAAGTGTCTTCTACTATAACCTCGGACCAACTAAAGCCTTGTGAGTGGATTTGGTAGACGGAAACTGAAAAAAACATACATATGTGTGTGCATGTGTTTGTGTGTGTGTGTGTGTGTGTGTGTGTGTGTGTGTTTGTTTGTTTGTGTGCATGTTTGTGTGTCTGTGTCTGTCCTCCACCACCACTACTACCACTTGACAACTGGTGTAGGTGTGTTTACATCCCCATAACTTAGCAAATCAACAAAATATGACTGATAGAATAAGCACCAGGCTTCCAAACAGTATGTACTGGGGTCAATGCAGCTGACTAAAGATTCTTCAAAGCAGTGCCCCAGCATAGCCGTGCTCTGATGACTGAGACAAGCGAAAGATAAAATATAAAAGATTGGTTCTAACTTATTCCTTTTTTTGTCAACTTATATATTTGTACTGAAATATTAATACTAAACTGTATTAATATAAATACTAAACCCTAATATTAATATTAAATTTAACCTATATAAACACACAGCTACAGATGTACAGCAATGGGAAATGATTTTTTTATTTCAGTTCCTGTTCATCATATGAACTACGATAACGTGAATGGTGGAGATTTTAGCTAAGTAGTTAACTGAGAGAGAGAGAGAGAGAGAGAGAGAGAGAGAGAGAGAGAGGGGGAGGGAGAGAGAGAGGGAGAGAGAGGGAGAGAGAGAGAGAGAGAGAGAGAGAGAGAGAGAGAGAGAGAGGGTAGTGAGGAAGTCAGATGCTTTGTAGCTTAAAATTTTTTTAAATGTCAACAGCAAATTAAAATTAATTGTTTAGTTGAAAAGAAATCATAAAACCCCATTCTGATAAAAATATATTAAAACAGGAAATTTTTTAAAATTTTCTAGTCAATGGAAAATTTAGCAATTGCTTTCTTATAGTAAAGTTACATAATTCCAATTAATTTGTAAGCAGCTTTCTCCATTATAGTATAGATATACCTATTATGATATATATCTTTTATAATATTATATGATATATATATCTATCACAATATTATATAATATACATCTATTATTAGATTATATAATTCTCATCATCATCATAATCATTAAACATCAACTTTTCCATGCTTCCATGAAATGGATAGAGTATATGTGAGGCAGATTTTCTAAGGCCAGGCAATGTGTGTGTGTGTGCGTGTGCATGAACATGCTTAAGTATGTATATTTGTGTGTACTTGTATATATATATATATATATATATAAGGTTGGACAAAAAGTTCTGAGCATTTTTAAGCTAAATCTTTTAATGCTTTATTGAACACATCAGAAACGTAACACAGCTAAAACATTGGCATTACTTGAAGTGGTAGTATATCTCTTTGTTCTTGACTAAAAACAGATTTATCTTTAATTCTGGTTACTCTTTATTGACAATTGAAATAGAGAACCAAATGTTTTGTATTTGCATTGTAATGCTTTTCTTTTTTTTAAAAAAAAGGAGAAAATGCTGCAAAGACTTGCAGAAACATTTGTGAAGTTTATGGTCATGATTCTGTAGGTGTATAAACTGTTTGAAGATGGTTTGCAAAATTTAAAGCTGGAGAGTTTAGCTTGGAAGATGACAGTCACAGTGGAAGACCTTCAAAATTGGATGAAGATATTTTGAAGGCAAAAATCGAAGAAAACTCAAATATCATAACTAGAGAGCTTGCAGAAGAGTCAGAATTTTTCTAAAGGTATGGCTTATGAACACCTATGAAGCTAGGATATATTTTTCACTATATGGTATGGATCCCTCACAAACTCTCAGAAAATAATTGCTTGGATCAGTATTCTGTTTGTAATATGCTTTTGAAACAAAATGAAAACATGCCTTTTTTGAAACAACTTGTGACTGGAATTGAAAAATGGATTGTGTATGAAAATGTAGTGTGAAAAAGATCCTGGAGTTTGCATAAGGCTCCTCCAAAACAGCAACCAAAGATAAATATCCATGCTATAAAATCCATGCGTTGTGCTTCGTGAGATCATAAAGGCATTATTTATTATGAACTTCTCTCACAAAACCAGACCATTAATTCTGATGTGTACTGTCATCAGCTAGCTAATTTGAACCAAAAAAATCGAAGAATTGAGGCCAAAGATTGCCAGCAGGAAAGGGGTAATGTTCCAACAAGACAATGCCTAACCACATGTGGCTTTGGCTACCCAAACAAAGTTTCATGAACTTGGCTGGTATCTCTTACCCCATTCACCATATTGTCCTGATATTGCGCCATCTGACTACCACTTGCTTTTGTATCTACAGAACTCATAGCAAGGAAAAACATTCAACAATTTAGATGGATTCAAAATGCATCTAGATAACTTTTTTCCAGTCAAATTTTATGCTGATGAAATATTTAAATTGCCAGATAGATGGGCAACGGTCATTAATAATAATGGAAATTATTTCAGTGAATGAAATTTATTGTAAAGTCAATTATTATATCCCTTTTTATATATTAAAAAATGCTCAGAACTATCCAGACAACTTAATATATGTGTGTGTGTGTGCATGTGTATGTGTGTGTGTGTATGTATGTATGTATATATATATATATATATATATATATATATATATATATATATATATATATACATACATATATATATATATATATATATATATATATATATATATATATATATATATAGGTGCAGGCGTGGCTATGTGGTAAGAAGCTTGCTTCCCAACCGCAGGGTTCTGGTTTCAGTCCCATTGTGTAGCACCCTGAGCAACCAAAGTGCCTTGCCACAGGACAATCAAAGTTCCTAATGAGTGGATTTGGTAGATGGAAACTGATAGAAGCTTGTCATGTGTGTGTATGTGTGTATGTCTTTGTGTCTGTATTTGTCCCCTACTATCACCTGACAACTAGTGTTGGTATGTTTATGTCCCTATAACTTAGTGGTTTGACAAAAGAGAAAAACAGAATAAGTACCAGAATTTACAAAAAAATAAAATGTACTAGAATTGATTTGTTCAATTAAAATTCTCCAAGGTGATGCCCCAGCATGGCCACAGACTAATGACTGAAAAAAGTAAACTATAGAAGATATACATGTGTATATTATACTGTACTATATCATCTTTACTATAATATAACAGTGAAATGTAAACATATTTTCTATATATAGATGGTTTTGTTGTAGCTTATTTAGCCCTAGGTCAGTCCTGATCAAATAAACTTATGATCAAAGTAGTCCAACCCATAATCATTCAAGCAGGAATAGTGTATCTAAGATTCCATTATTCCATGCACCTTTCTCATTTATAATTCTTTTTAAGACAAAAGGGAATGATATGGCGAGAAGGAGAAGACTTGCTGTCATTTCACTTGTTATATTAGACTCTATCATTGACTTCAAAATAAATATGGATTGCCAATTGCCAATTAAACTGATGTGCATGGATTGTGTGTGTGTGTGCGTGTGTATTTGGGTGTGGAGGTTGGCTGTAAAGTTAATAGGCTGAGCAAGATACTCTCATGAACTGTGATCAAATGAGGTTAATTTTTCAACATAATTCCCCTACCCTCATTGTGGTCCACACACTTTTTCCATCTGCGTTCCAGTGTTTGGATCCCATTGGTGCAGAAGCTTTCATCCTGTTGGTCAAAGAAGTCATCAACAGCAGATGTGATGTCATCATCATTGCAACACTGGTACCAAACCAAGTGTTTCTTCATGTTGGAGGAACAGATGATAGTCAGATGGGGGGGGGGGGGTCAAATCATAAGAATAGGGAGGTTGTTCAAAGCCAGTCATGCACAGCTGCCATTGCAACCTACAACTTGTGTGCTGGAGCATTGTCCTGATGAAACAAGACCCCTTTTGTCAGTTTGCATGGGTATTTGATTTTGATAGCCTTTTGTAATTGCCTCAACAAGCTGGCAGAATAATCATAGTACACACACACACACACACACACACACAATTCATTTGAACCTAAAACTTCTAATATGATTATTATAGAGTCCTTTTGTTTTGTTTTTGTTTAATTTTTTATTGTCATATTTTTATCTATTTTAATACCCTCATTCATAGTTTGTTCTGAATGTGTGTTCACATTCGAGTAGATGTACCCAACACAGTGCATCAGGAACCTTATTATACCTTGAGGTATTCATGTAACCCTGGGGACTTCTTGTTGCCTTATACAAACCCTCATATTGCTTGCATTCATAAACTTGCAAACAATACATACACACAAACAACAAACACAAATATAAAAACAGAAATTAAAGGGCTTGAATAAGAGTTTTATGAGTCCAGCAGCTATTTCTGGGGTGATCCAAAATAATGAATGTAAATTGATTCTATCCTCTGTCTTCAGGGAAGAAGTTTTACATTTGAAGTGTTGACAGAAAGGAGATTAATTAATATTTACTTACGGAATGCAATTTTGATGGCTTACACTGCACACTCATTTTAAAATGTTTATGCTACAACTGTTTAATTTGGAAAATAACCTGTGCCTCGTATATCATGCAAACATGGTTTTTCACAGCATTTGCACACTATATTTGGTTGGTATACAATTTAACACATCCTGCCCAAATACCATACATGTTTTACATTGTAAAACTCTTTTACAATACCTTTAATTCCTCATATTATTTCTAAATATAAAAACGCACAGGCACACATCAACACACACAATCCACACAAACATGCATCAGATGAAGCATGCAAGAAACAAGACTAAATTCCTTTGGACATGTGAAGCACATGAATCTGGACTGTTGTATAAAGAAGTACCAATTGCTTAAAGTGCATGGCACCTATGAAATGTGTGTGTGTGTGCGCGCGCACGTGCGTGTGTGTGTGTGTGTGTGTGTGAAGTAGTGTGGACTGATCTCAGGGAACTGGGCCTTACAGAGGAGATGACTATGGACTGAGATGCATGGTGATATGAGGATCTTGAGAAGATTCACCCATCTCAGTGAAACCGAGTTCTTGAAGTGCTGTGTGTTCCACCCACATGGAACATTAATTTCAGATACCCTATCCCAATAAACCACACTACATCTCTTGTCCTTTTCCTCGCATCTTCTCTTCTTCATGCACTATGCTTATCTCTCCCACCCCACTCCTGCAGCCCAATCCTGTCCTTCTCCCACTGCTAACTGTATCATTGCTATCCTGATGTCCCTCCCTATATACCCAGATTTCACCAGTAACTACATTCCTCCTCTCTCTCCCTTCCTATTTTGCATTCTCGTGAACACACCCTGGGTAACCTTCTATCATTCCTGTTACATTCACATCCTTGTAAACTGAGAATTGCCACCATCTCTCTCATGCTCTCTCTTACTGTTGCTCTCTCTCACTCTCTTTCTCTCTTGCTCACTCACTCCACTCTGTAAAGTGGTTGGCCTTAAGAAAGGCATCCAGTCATAAAAACGATGCCAAACTGACTTCAGAAGTGTTGGTGCCACATAAAAAGCACCCAGTACACTTTGTAAAGGGTTGGTATTTGTTCCAGTTGATCTGATCGACGGAACAGCCTGCTCATGACATTAATGTGCAAGTGGCTGAGCACTCCACAGACATGTGTCTACCGTTAATGTAGTTCTCAGGGAGATTCCGTGTGACACAGAATGTGACAATGCTGGCCCTTTTGAATTCCAGGTACAACTCATTTTTGCCAGCTGAGTGGAATATGAAATAAAGTATCTTGCTCAAGGACACAATATGCCGCTGGGAACTGAACTTATGAGCTTGCAATTGTGACCCAAATGCCCTAATTACTAAACCACATGCCATCACACATACCTCTACACACTACCATTAATCGTGTGCCTATTGATGTGTGTATGAGTGTGTGTGTGTGTGTGTGTGTGTGTGTGTGTGTGAGCGTGTATGTATGTGTGTGTGCACACGTGGGTGTGCATGTGTACAAGTTTTGTGTGTAAGGTGTGTTTGTGTGAGTAAATAAATTGATAGGTAAGGATAGATGTCAATGTGTGTGCAAGAGTGCATGTAGATGTGTGTGTTTGTGAGAGAGACAGAGAGAGAGAGAGAGAGAGAAAGAGAGAGAGTGTACATGTGAGAATGTGTGTGTTTCTGTGTGCGGGCATGTGTGTAAATCAATAAATAGGTAGGAATAGGTGTAAATGGATCTACATCAGTTTTAATGATTAACTTTCCAGCTGTTTGTTCAATTAAACAAGTTTTTTTATAACATAGGTGGCTGTGTATTCCACATATGTGTGTCCATCTTAACTTCACAAGCAGAATCAACAGGACACAGCTTGCGACAGAACTGGGATCATTTTGGATCCCCTACATGGTCCATCCAACGGGATTAGACAGTTTCTATCTCCCCAATTTTGCTCACAAATCCTGGGTCAACATGGGGCTATATCAGAAGTCACTTGCCCTAGAATGTCTAGGAATGGAATTGAAACCTTAACCATTCACCCATGCTGCATTCATACATGATATTGTACATAATACTTACTTACATACATGATCACACAAATTGATGGATGAACAGAGACTGACAGAGATAGCAAACTGGCAAATTTGATAGAGCAATGGACATAATTCTTTTCAGTATTCATTCAAATTCTCTGCATTCTGAGTTCAATTCCTGTCAAAGTCAACATTATCTTTTCTGCTTTCAGGGTCAATAATTCATGTACCGATCCAATAAAAGAATGGATTCTTCTCTTTCTATGTCTTTTTGGAAGACATTTGCTGTGTTTAGACTAGCAGAAGTATACAGATTCCACGTTGGTTCAAAATAAAACCCTACAATTCCACCAGGAACTGAGTATCCCTCCCAAAAAGGAAGAAAGATAACAAAGTAGGTTAAATAATGCTAGGTGGATTATGTAATGTAACATGGTACATACCAGTGGCGTATAGGGGTTGTTGTCCTGCGTATACTGCCACACCTAATGCCACCAAACTTCAAGTAGGAGTATAACATAAGTCTCCATTAAGATTTGGGATTAAACCTATTAGTAAGGTTAATATTTATAAAGAATTTGCCATTTTCGATGGGTGTCTTTATGTCCTCATAACTTAGCAGTTCAGCAAAAGAGTTCCATAGAATAAGTACTAGGCTTACAAAGAATAAGCCTTGGGGTTGATTTCTTTGACTAATACCTTTTAAGGCAGTGCTCCAGCATGGCTGCAGTCAAATAACTTAAGTAAAAAAAAAAAAAATAATTAACATCCCGAAATACAATAACTCATTCATTTCATTTTCTATCCTTTGCATTCTGTGACTTAAAATTAACTTTTCACTTGAAACATCATTTACATTCTCTGTTCATTTCGCTTCGTATTTTTGCCATTATCAACCCTAAATATTCATTTTCATGCTTTTGTTTAATCTTCATACCCACCATATACCCTCACAGGTCAAACGGTGGTCTGGAAAACCATGTTTTCTATTTATCCATTGAAAGGGTGAATGGTGTAACGCATAATTTGAACACTGGTTGGTTGGGATTGGTTGTTCAACGACATCGAAGGTCACAGCTCAAATATGTTACGGACACAGCTGGAATGAACAATATTGTCTAAAGCGCTGATAAAGGGATAATTTCCAGTAACCAACTTCTTGTTTTTCCTGCAGATTTCTTTGACGATCATTTCCGCCACTTATCCCCAAACTGTTTGTAATGCAATATTATATATACAAATGTATACGCTTTATTGACAATACACACCTACGCAAATCTTCAGTTTTTCCCACGTGTATTGTTATATACACAGTGTCTCAGCTGGCACAACAAACACACACACACACCACAAACACACTGATGTATACACACATACATACACACCTCTCCAGTCAAAACATATATCCCTTTCTCTCTCTCCTTCCATCAATCCATATAGCCATCTGTTCACACATTCACATGTATTAAACCACACACATACTCACACAATCCACATACATATGTAGACACTTGAAGCATTCACATGCAAAACATAAACAGATCACTGTGTATAAAAACATGGTGTTGCACTCAAACTACTACTACTACTACTACTACTACTACTACTACTACTACTACTACTACTTCTACTACTACTACTACTACTACAACCAACAAGAACAGCAACAGTAATAATAAAGATCGCAATAACAATAATACATACATTTCTACACCCACTCATTGCTGTTCTATATATGTATATGTGTGTATATATATATATATATATATATATATATATATATATATATATATATATATATATATATATAACACACATATGTACATATATACATATGTATGTATGTATATATAATGTGTGTATGTACACACACGTGTGTATACATATGTATGTATATATATACACACACACACACACATATACATATATATATATATTCATATATGTATGTGTGTGTGTATATATATATATGTGTGTGTGTGTGTGTGTGTGTGTGTATACATACATATGTATACCACACACACGTGTGTATGTGTGTACATACACACACACATATATTATATATATGTATATATATCTATATGTGTATATATGTATATATATATATACATAGAGGTACACACACACATACATATAGGTACACACATATATACATGCACATATGCAAGCATATTCTCAGAAGAATCCCTGTGAATGTCCACAATCAAACTTGCACTCTCTATGACACTTCTGGATAAAAATCATTTACACCCACATCCACTACAGACTCGCACGCACACACACACACATACACACACACACATACTTGTACTCTGATGAGAACTCATGTGAAATAGGAGAGAGAAACAATAGAAAATAAACTGGCGTTGGCATCATTTGCAATGCGTGTGTCTTATCTTGTTGTCTTCGTATTTTGCAATATTTGCAAACACGTGTCATCCTCAAGCAAGTGATGTCATTTGTTTCCAATCTTATGCCAAAACATGTCTGGCCATGCAGCAATATTACCTTAGTTCAAGACAGGTGAGGGTTGGTGACAGGAAGGGCATCCAGCCATAGAGAATCTGCCACAACAAAATTCTGCCCAGCCCATGCAAACATGGAAAATACACACACACACACACACATGTGTGTGTGTGTCTGTGTGTGCGTGTGTGTGTGTGTGTGTGTGGTGAAAAAGTTTCCTTCCCAACCATATAGTTCTGGGTTCAGTCTCACGGCATGGCACCTTGGGCAAGCGTCTTCTACTATAGCTTTGGCTGACTAAAGTCTTGTGAGTAGATTTGGTAGAAAGAAACTGAAAGAAGCTCCTCGTGTGTGTGTGTGTGTGTGTGTGTGTGTGCGCGCGCATGCATGTGCCTTTCTGGTTGTGATTGTGTGGTAAAAAGTTTCCTTCCCAACCTCCTGGTTCCGGATTTATTCCCACTGTGTGGCACCTTGGACAAGTGTCTTCTACTATAGCCTCAATCCAACCAAAACTTGTGGGTGGATTTGGTAGAGGGAAACTGAAAGAAGCTCGTCGTATATATATATATATATATATATATGTATATATATATATATATATATATATATATATATATGTATGTATGTATGTATGGCTGTATATATTTATGTGTGTGTGTGTGTATCTTTGTGTCTGTCCCTCCACCACTGCTCGACAACTGGTGGTGGTGTGATTATGTCCCCCAGAACTTAGCAGTTCAGCAAAAGAGATCGATAGAATAAATATGAGGCTTAAAAAATTTAGTGGTGGTGGGGATCGATTCATTTGGCTAAAATTCTTCAAGGTGCTACCCCAGCATGGCCACAGTCTAACGACTGAAACACGCAAAAGTATATACATCAATTCATTCAACTAAATATTCTTCGAGGTGATGCCCCAGCATGGCCGTAGTCTGATGATTAAACAAGTAAAACGATAAAAGAAACGTAAAAGATAAAGACATATATATATATATTTATATATATATATATTTATATTATATATATATATATATATATATATATATATATATATATATATATATATATATATATATATACACACACACACACACATATACAGTCACATACACATACATGTATATATAACACCCGTTTAATTCAATTATAGCTTTTCATAATCAAAATTAATTTTCTCTCCTGTATTTCATTATTTCTCTTCAATATTTTTGTTTTCGATTTTCAACAACAAACTTCAACGAAACTTGTTGATGCCTCCAGACTTGCCTAGTTTTATTGTCATTGTCTGGTTGAATGTTGTTAAGTGGGAATTCTTATTGTTGTTTAATCAGATGTCTTTATTCACCGATGTACAATTAGCTGTTATGTTTGTTTATTACTATTGTTGTTGTTGTTGTTGATGATGATGTTTATCGTTATTGTCGTTGCTATTATTATTATTATTATTATTATTATTATTATTATTATTATTATTATTATTATCATTATTAATGTCAGACTTGAAATTTTCTCATCTTTGACATTGAGGTTTCTTTTTAAGCAATCAATGACAAAGTACGGCAAGGGAGATTAAAGCTCGCTTGTTGCTAGGATGTGTGGTCTTACGGGTGTTCAGTTCCGTTATGTGTGCTGGGGTGTTTTATAATATCACTCCCTTAACTGATTTAGTTTCACAGGAATTTTGTTTCGAGAGTGGAGAGGTTAAACTTAAGATGGCAACATTTCAAATGAAATATACTGTCCCAGTGGTTCAATTAATTTTGAAAATATGGACAAATAGGAAGGGTAGACAAGTCTTATTCATGAATGGCAGCCTCTGTATGAGAGGGTCACTCTGAACAAAAACCATGAGCAATTCTTACCCCTGGGTCTGTGCAACATGTCATTTGAAGGTCTCAAAGCAAAGGGCAGATAAATGCTTATACCAAAAACAGCAAAAGCTTAACAATGGAAATAAACATTCAGTTGAAAACCCTTAAAATACTTATGGAGGGCTGAGATGGCTAGGAGACACCACTGAAGGACTCATCTGAGGATAACACAAACAATAATAAATAACGACCCTCTGTTCTGAACATAACTTGAAGGTAGATTTAAATTTAAGTATGAACATTTTAAAATATTATTACACTGGTCCAACCACAGCCTTGTGAGTGAATTTGGTAGATGGAAACTGAAAGAAGCTCATCATATATATATATATATATATATATATATGCGTATGTGTCTGTGTTAGTCCCCCTGCCTCACCGCTTGACAACCAGTATTGGTGTGTTTATGTCCCTGTAACCTAGTGGTTCGGCAAAAAGAGACTGACAGAATAAGTACCAGGCTTTAAAGAAACAAGCTATTGGGGTGGATTTGTTCAACTAAAATTCTTCAAGGTGGTCCCCCAGTACGGCTGCAGTCTAATGATTGAAACAAGTAAAAGATGAAAGATAAAAAATACACCAGTCATTTTTGGTTTGGTTGTTGTAGATTCAATGTTAAACACTGTTCCAGCCATTGTTTCCTCTGGCGTCTTCAGGTGTCTCATGCATGACCAACCAAACACAACAGAGAATGGAAGAGTGAACAAGAATGCTAAGCAACAAGTTTTAAGTGTTTGAAGGTTCAGCTGAGGAAGTGAGGACTGCTAGCGAGTTACAAAGTGACCTCACTAGAACTGGTACCACGAAAAGTACCTAGTACATACTGAAAAGTGGTTGGCATCCAGCTATAGAAACCAGGCCAACACTTTGACACTGGAACAAGATGCGATTCTCTGATTCCTGACCAATTGGATCCTGTCAGAACAACCAACCAATGCTAGCATGAAAAGTAAACATAAAATGATTATTTATAAATATATAAATGTGTGTGTATGTATGTGTAAGTATATCTTTTATCTGCTTCAGACATTAGAGTGCGGCCATTCTGGAGCGTTGTCTCGAAGAATTCTTAGTTGAATGGATCGACCTCAGTACTTCTTTTACCTTTTTGTTTGAAGCCTGGTACTATCTATCGGTCTATTATATCAGTCTCATTTAGCTGAACTGCTGTGTAATGGGGATGTAAACAAACCAACACAAGCAGTGGTGAGGGACAGACACACACACACACAGATGATGGGCTTTTAATTTTCTTCAACCAAATCCATTCATAAGGCTTTGGTCAGCCCAAGGTGCCACACAGTGGGACTGAACCTAGAGTATAGTCATGTGGTTGAGAAGCAAGCTTCTTACCCTGCATCCACGTGTGTACATTAATTCTCCCTCTTTCTTTGATATTTTGTTTTGGCTATTATTATCCTTTTTCCATTCTATCTTCTTGTTCTTTTACATCAGCCATATAGTTTATATTCTTCACATTGTAACATTGAATGCTATATTTTTCTTCATTTTAAACATTTAGATTTCAATTGCTCAGAAAATGATAAGATATTTATTTGTAAATATTTATATTTCAAATATCTTTCAAATAGCTATTATGGAAACATATGTGCAAGAGTTATCTAAATAAATACGTTTAAATGTTTTATATTATGGATTTTTTTATGAAATGAACTGATTAACTAGGAAGTAAAATAATTTTTTCAATAATTCACATCGTTTCTAAGCTACAGCTAATTGTATGAATCTAAAAACATTTTGATGGCACGTGAAAGACATTCGAGCAAGATCGTGGCCAGTGCTGATGGACTAGCTCCTGTGCAGGTGACACGTAAAATACACCATTTCGAGCGTGGCCGTTGATCGTTACCAACGTTGCCTTCTTGGCACGTGTGCCAATGGCATGTGAAAAGACATTCGAGCGAGATCGTTGCCAGTGCCGATGGACTGGCTCCTGTGCAGGTGGCACATAAAATACACCATTTTGAGCATGGCCGTCGCCAGTACCCGCCTGACTGGCCCTCGTGCCGGTGGCATGTAAAAGCACCCACTACACTCTCAGAGTGGTTGGTGTTAGGAAGGGCATCCAGTTGTAGAAACTCTGCCAAATCAGAATGGAGCCTGGTGTCGCCTCCTGGTCCACCAGTCCTCAGTCAATCGTCCAACCCATGCTAGCATGGAAAGCGGACATTAAACGATGATGATGATGATGATTCCATCAAAATTTGATAAATATATCTTATGTCTATCTCTCTCTCTCTCTCTCTCTCTATATATATATATATATATATATATATATATATATATATATACCAGAGTAAGCACATAAATGTGAAACAAGGTGGAAAAAATAGTACTTGACTACCAGAGGTAGAGTAATATGCTTTATTAACAAAGCTGCAAAGACATCACAAAAACTGTCCTACAAACGGGCATGTGAAACTCTGTGTAACAGATTCTGTGATGTCTTTGCAGCTTTATTAATAAAGTATATATACATATATATATACACACACACATAATATATATATATATATATCGCGTTCATACACACATAATTTTTCTCGTCTGGCCGTAAAGCCTTCTGTTTGTTTTCCTGTCTTGTTTTTCGTCCGCCACTACATTCCTCCATGGCTAGATTTAATTTGCGTATACAGATTTAATCTGCGATCCATGGGACGAGCCGTTTTAACGTTGCGTCCTGCCCGAAGCTCGTCGAAACGCCGGTGTTAAAACGTGGGTAGCTGATGAAGTAGAATGTTCTCTATGTGGCTCGTGTGTTCTCGTCTACGTTTGTTTGCAATGTCCTGTACGCAGATATGCACCTATACATACAGGTGGATGTCGGTATGCACATACCTGTACGTATAAATGCATATACTCATTTACTTTTGTTTTTACATGATTGAACGCAGCGTCTCACAAAAATTGTAAGTAGTTCGTAAACTTATCCTCCGACGCTACTCTATCTCTTTCTCTTTCCTTCTCCCCTCCCCTCGTTCTTCCTCTGTACTACTACGTATCTCGCCTTACCCCTCTTGTTCTTCCTCTGTACTACTACGTATCTCGCCTTACCCCTCTTGTTCTTCCTCTGTTACTACTACGTATCTCCTTTTCCCCCTCGTATTTCCTCTCTTTCTCTTTTCCTCTCGTTGCTCACCATTCTTCTACTTCCTCCCTCTCTTTCTCCCTCTACCACTCTCTCTCTTCCCTTTACACCGGCATGGTCACATGCTTCCGGTCAATAATCCTTTCCTTCCTTGGCTTTCGCTAAGTAACACACGCTACCACTTTGTCTCTCTCGGTTCCGTGCCTCATCGCGTTCATACACACATAATTTTTCTCGTCTGGCCGTAAAGCCTTCTGTTTGTTTTCCTGTCTTGTTTTTCGTCCGCCACTACATTCCTCCATGGCTAGATTTAATTTGCGTATACAGATTTAATCTGCGATCCATGGGACGAGCCGTTTTAACGTTGCGTCCTGCCCGAAGCTCGTCGAAACGCCGGTGTTAAAACGTGGGTAGCTGATGAAGTAGAATGTTCTCTATGTGGCTCGTGTGTTCTCGTCTACGTTTGTTTGCAATGTCCTGTACGCAGATATGCACCTATACATACAGGTGGATGTCGGTATGCACATACCTGTACGTATAAATGCATATACTCATTTACTTTTGTTTTTATATATATATATAGATGGATAGATAGACAGATAAATATGTGAAGGTGCATGGCTTAGTAATTAGGATAATCAGCTCACAATCGTAAGGTCATGAGTTCAATTCCCAGCAAAGCATTGTGTCCTTAAGCAAGACACTTTACTTCACGTTGCTCCAGTTCACTCAGCTGGCTAAAATAAGTAGTGCCTGTATTTCAAAGGGCCAGCACTTGCGTGTTAATTTCACGAGCAAGCTGTTCCGTTGATCAGATCAACTGGAACCCTCATCGTTGTAACCGACAGAGTACCAGATAGATAGATAGATTACATTTAGAGACATATTCTTTTATATACTTCAGCCAAATGGCCATGACCATGCTGGAGCATCTCCAGTGAGGAGCACTGCTATGTGTGTGTGTGTGTGTGTGTGTGTGTGTGTGTGTGTGTGTGTGTGTGTGTGTGTGTGTGTGTGTGTGTGTGTGTGTGTGTGTGTGTGGTGGGGTTCGGGAGCAGTGGTTCAACGAGAATGAGCATGCAGCATCACAAAAGGGTAAGTTATAAGGAAAAACGTCCCTGTTATGAACAAAAGAATGCAAACAAACTAACACCATGCATTTAATCAAGAGTTCAATTTGAAATCCTATCATATCAATGGATATGACAAGCATCTAAAGAAGACCAGAAGGGTCAGCAGCCAAAATATTGTGACTATAACAATCAAGATGAAGCTATCACCGTCATTTAATGACTACTTTTCTTACTGATATGGGTTGGACAGGTCATCACAGTCCAATTCAGCTGTTATTTGAAAGTTATTGTTCTTGCAAGAAAACTAGACAATCCTGTTTTGTGGGTACATTTCCTTTGTTGTTGTTGTTGGTATTATTGTTGTTGTTGTTGTTGTTATTATTATTATTAATTAGTCTTAGAGTCAGCAGCCTTGACAGGAGGAGGTTCAGTCAATTACAACCACACCAGTACATGACTGGTACTTTATGTTATTAACTCCAGAAAGATGAAAAGCAGAGTTGACCTCACCGAGATTTAAACCCAGAATATAAAAAAGCTTGAACAAATACTGCAAAATCTTTTTTCCAATGCTCAAATGGTTTTGCCAATCCACTGTATATAACAAGCAATACTTCCTCATCTCATAAGTTCAAAGATAAATTACTTTAAAGTGTAAAGTTTTTTTGTACCAGAGAAATCAAAGGATTGTTGCAGGGGCATAAGTATCAAAAAGTCAGTACATCAACCAGTATTTTTCTTTTTCAATGTAACAGCTTAACCTAATATCAAGTATTATGAACGCTTATAGCTTTCATGTTTGCTCATTAATTTGTAATAAATTATATTAGCTTCCATGAATCTTAAAGTATTTTGAGAAGATTCTATAAACGATACTTATTGGTGGTATAAACCAATATTTTGTTGTAGATATATAGTCACCCGGCAGGAAATATAATATCTGTTTGTCAGATATAAGTTAAAATCATAATATTGACAACTTTTATGTTTACTCATGAATTTGTAAGAGAAATCACATTACCTTCTTGGAAGAATTAAAAGTTTTGTGGGGGGGAATTACGTGAATGCATATGTATGTATACATGCACACAAGCACACACATACATACCTAACGTCTATATTTGTATATATATATATATCAATTATATCAGCTAATATTTACCAGGAGACACACATGTGCATGCACCCACACACACATGTACATATGTATGCACAGACACACACATACACGCACACACACAGGCACTCATATGTAGCCAGCAGGTAAGTATGATATTTGCATGTCCAATATATAACAGTTAGAATCAACACGTTTTATGTGATGTTTGCCTTTTGCGCTTGTGATAAATCAAATTCCATCCATTCAGGAGAGTCCTACCTTTTGCAAGAATTCTAAATCTTATAGCTGTATTAACTAACATCTGTCTAATGTTGTTTGTGCTGTTGTTATTGTTGTTGTACTGCCAGGCCAGTTCTGACTGAGTTGTGTACCATGTAACATGAAATATGTTATTTTGTTAGGGTAAATGCATGGTCAGACAGTAAGAAAATGTGGTGTTTGTATGTCCACTACAACAGTTAGAATCACCAAGCATTACAATTGTCAAGAATAATGTAATAAATTACATTAGTTTCCCTCAGAAGTCTTTTAATTCCTGAAATAGTTCTGTAAATGATTGTCATTGCTTGTGGCAGCCAATATTTTGTCATATATGCGTAAACAATTGCCAGGACAATGCAGTATTTGCTTGTCCAATATTAGACTTAGAATCATGCAGCTTTATAAATCTAGTTCTTATTTTTTAGCTTTATTTTTTACTTGTTGTAGTCATTAGAGTGTGGTCATGCTGGGGCATCAAGTTGAAGAATTTTGAGTCAAACGAATTGGCTCCAGTACTTATTCTTTAAGACTGGTACTTATTCTATCAGCCTGCTTTGTCGAGCTGCTAAGTTACAGGGATGTAAACAGACCAACACACAAATACATCTATGTATATATTCTTTTATTCCATTATTTGTTTCAGTCATTTGACTGCGGCCATGCTGGAGCACTGCATTTAGTCGAACAAATTAACCCCAGGATTTATTCTTTTTAAGCTTAGTACTTATTCTACCGGTCTCTTTTGTTGAACCTCTAAGTTACAGGGACGTAAACACACCAACATTAGTTGTCAAGCAATGATGTGGGAACAAACACAGACACACAAACATATATATACATATATATCTTACAGGCTTCTTTCAGTTTCCGTCTACCAAATCCACTCACAAGGCTTTGGTCAGCCCGAGGCTATAGTAGAAGACATTTACCCAAGGTGCCACACAGTGGTACTGAACCAGAACCATTTATATATATATATATATATATATATATATATATATATATATATATATACTATTTATTAACAGGAGATGGATTCGGTATTAAATCTTTATTGGGTACAACATATGTTTCGACCCATCAGTCTGGGTCTCATAAGGTACATCGATAAAGATATGTCCCACTACAGATTTTCAGTGTTAGCTGATTTGTTATATGTCCATCAAGTTAGGGAATGAGTAAAAGCAAATATATATATAATAATTGGTTAAGGAAACAGAAGATGGATTTGGTATCCATCTTTCCACCAAATCCATCTTCTGTTTCCTTAACCAATTATCATCACAACTAACACTGCAGAATCCCTGAATTGGATCTTAACGGAAATATACCCCAACAGTGGATGACATCAGGTAGTCCAAACCAAGTCAGTACTTTACTCAACACATCAACACACTAATTGACATATACCCATTAGTCCAATATATATATATATATATATATATATATATATATATATATATATATATATATATATATATATATATATGTATGTATGTATGTATGTGGGTGGGCAATGGACTTCTTTTAGTTTCTCTCTGCCAAGTTCACTCACAAGGTTTTGATTGTCCTGAAGCTATAGAAGACACTTGCCCAAGGTACCATTCGGTGGAACTGAACCCGGAACCATGTAGCTGGATGCAAGCTTCTTACCACACAGCCACACCTGCACCTATATATATAAGTGTATAAAAGTTGAATGTGGATTCATCCTTTAATTTGGAGGTTTCCAAAAAAGATTTCTAATGTTGATTCTTCATAGTTTGCTGGGAGTTTACAGGTGTAAATTTGCGAAGATATAAAAGTAGTCATTGCATATAATATATGGTGAATTTGTAGGATGTAGTCCAATAAAATTCATCAATTTAGTTAAAAATGGAGTTTAATTCTTGCAGACGATCGTTTTGTACAGAGATATAATAATGCAAATTCATGATTAAATTAATTTAAATAAAATTACATGATTTATGTTGATATGTAATTAATTTAACTTAATTTAATCATAAATTTGCATTATCATATCTCAGTACAAAACGATCATCTACAAGAATTAAACTTATATATTTTAACAACTTGTCTACTCCATTTTTAACTAAATTGATGAGTTTCATGAGACTTCATTCCATAAATTCACCATATGTGTGTGTGTGTGTGTGTGTGTGTGTGTAAATTATACCACTTTTCATGAAACTTCTCTTGTTTTTGTGGAGGTGGCCTCATGTTTGGGACTCTTTATACATGAACTCATCAAATATTTATTCATATTTTCAGTTTCCTCTCTTGTCTTTATTTTAGTGAACACTGTTTGACAATGTTTACCTCATTCTAATATGAGTAGAGTATCAATCATTCATAGTAATTTAATATTCCACATTAAGTTATACTAGAACTTATGTTCTCTTGCTGTGTGTTAGTTGATACAGCTTTTGATAATGTAAAATATTGTCACAGTTGAACACCGTGGTGAAATGGTGAATCTTGTGGTAAAGACAGTGGGAAAATACAATATTTGTACAGATGGCTAATTTAAGAATTCAAATCATTAAATTTGCTACAAAGTCTGCAAATGAATTTGTTAATTACGTTAGCTTCCATGACTAATTTTTTAGTTTCTGGGAGACTTTTAATGTAACAGTTGTTGCCACCACCACCACCATCATCATCATCTGTTAACCCTTTAGTGTTTAAACAGGTTATATCTGGCCCTAATATTTTACTTGTTTTATGTTCAAACCAACCAGATCTGGCCTCTCGCACCTACCCAAAAATGTCATTAAAAAAATAGACAATCAGTTTCCTCTAAAAGCTCCTTCCAGTAGACACACAGACACTTGTCATGGGGAAAATACTGTAATAGCTTCCATACTCTTTACTTGTTTGAGTCATTTGACTGTGGCCACGCCGGAGCATAGCCTTTAGTCGAATAAATCAACCCCAGGACTTATTCCTTCTAAGCTTAGTACTTATTCTATCAGTCTCTATTGCTGAACCACTAAGTTATGGGGACATAAACACACCAACATCGGTGTCGAGCGATGGTGGGGGGACAAACGCAGACACACAAACATATACATATATATATATATATATATATATATATATATATATATATACACACACACAAGTTTCTTTCAGTTTCTGTCTACCAAATCCACTTACAAGGCTTTGGTTGGCCTGAAGCTATGGTAGACGATACTTGCCCAAGGTGCCACACAGTGGGACTGAACCTGGAACCATGTGGTTGGGAAGTAAGCTACTCACCACACAGCTACTCCTCTGCCTGAAATAGATTCTAAATAGTTGTTACGTTGAACAATATTTTCAATCTAGTTTTGTATAATATAAGTGTTGTGAAGGTTCATGGCTTAGTAATAAGACATTTGAACTTGTGATCATAAAGTCTTAGGTTCAATTCCTGGGCCAAGCAGTGCATTGTGTCCTTGGGCAAGACACTTCAATTTACATGGCTGCAGTCTTTTCAGCTAAAACTCTGTTACATCCTCTGCAGAATGATGCCTTGCAAACTACTGGCCCAGAATTTTGTGAATGCAAGGTGCCACAGGCTTTTGATGGTTAGAGTACATTGAACGTATGATGAATATAACGAGTTACGTGTATTCAGCATGTGGCATGCACAGTCAGCAGGTGTGAGAATGCAGTATTTTTATGTCCAATGAAATAGAGTTGTAATGTTTACAACAGTCATGCTAAGATGTGAATTTGTAAATTGCATTGGACATCCGAAGCTTATTTAAAAGATCACAGATTGTGGTTCATTGTTGAAGAGACAAGTTGTACCAGACACCATTCACCAACTATCTCCTAATTACTGCAGGAAAACTCTGACGTCAGTAGAGAAAGAATTCCATAAGAACCAGACATAACTGTCTTTGAATTATTTACATCGATAATAAAATTAGTAATAATAACCATGACAGAGTCTCTGTGCAATAGACTGACCTGCTAAAAATAAAAACCAAATCTTTCTCAAATCACACTCAACTAGTGTGTGTGTGTGTGTGTGTATGTGTGTGTGTGTGTGTGTGTGTGTGTGTGTGTGTGAGTGCGTGCGTGCGTGCGTGATTCTACCAAGGATAACTGGACACATGCCTGTGGAATATTCAGCCACTCACTGGCTTATAAGCAGAAAATTCATTTGGTCAAACAACTGAATTCTCATTGTTGAAGTAGGTAGGAATTCATTTTATGCAAACCCCCCTCCCCCACATGTACATACACACACACACACACACACACATAAATGTATGCATGTTAATACATGTAACTATGAATCATGGGGAGTGGTAGGCAATCATGTATAATTCTACTGTCACATTGACTGTCTTGCTGTAGTTTGAGCACCTCCTATTCTATAACACAAAATATATATAAAAAAGCACTGGAAGTGATTATAAGACGTGTGCATGTGTGTGTATGTGTGAGTGTGCATGTGTGTGCATGTAGAACACTTTAGATGAGTGGTCATTAAATTCATACGAAAATATTGAATTTTGAATGCAAATAGTGTAATGTAAACGAGACGCAGAAAACAAAATCAGGAAGAGATACCAATTAAATATTAAATTTAAGAGACACATGTTAATAGACATTTAGAGTGATATGAATCTCTTAGTTTGGTTTCATCTCACATTGTTTATGTATACACACACACACACGTTGCATAATTTACAAGAGGAGGCTGAGTTATTTGTGTTTGTTGATTTTCATTTGAATCATATAAATCAGTGGTTCCCAAAGTGGGTGGTATTGTCATCTTGAGGACAGTGGGAAGTTCCAAGGGGGCGTTGAAGAAAATTGGGGTGATAATGGTGGAGTGATTCATGTAAAAAGCGGGGCAATAAAGGGGTGGTGGTTCGTGTAAAAACAAAATAATGGGTTCATTACGTTAACTTTTATTTGTGAAATAATGTTGCTTTGGATTTGCTTCAGAAAGGGGTCTATGTCTGTGATAGTTAGTTGGGGTGTGGGCACTAGGAACGTGGCCTGGGTGTCAAGGGGGCGACAGCCCAAAAGAGTTTGGGAACCACTGATGTAAATTATACTAGGCCAGGCCATAAACGTTTTCTACTCATTTTCTAAATGTTTAAGTCATACGTGCCTCAGTGTCAATGCAGCGCAACTGCAGCTGCAGTGCAGATCATGCCTATTGAGGTACAAAGGAACATGTTCACATCTGTTCTTTTACCATGAGAAAACAAAAGTAAGAAAAGAAAGGAAAAAATAAACGAGGAACCCAAAACTGAGACTTTGGTGCAAGAAGTGATCTTTCAACCAGTTGGATCCTGTCTAATCATCCAACCCATGCTCGCATGGAAAACAGATGAAAATGATAATATACAAGAGGAAGTCAAAAATTATCTGCACTTTTGCTATAACATATCTTTAGTATTGTCGCAATGCCTTCTGCGCTTGCGTGCTTATAGTTAGTACTATTGTGGTCATGTGATCAAAGTTTGAGCTTGATCATGCCATTTTTCTTTATGGCTTAACAATGTAAGCATGGCCGCTCCATTAGCAATGTGCACCAAAGAAGAACAAAGAGCAGTGATCCGAGAGATGGTAACGGTAAACTGGCTCACCATTACCATCTCTCGAGTTTGCTGTCAGTGGTGGAGGTTGATGGGCATCCTATTCTCTCTTTGTGAGTCACACTTGTCCAACCACTTTTAAACTTCTCGATCCACTCATACACACTTCTATGCAGTAGTGCACTGTCCCCGTATTGTGCTAAAAGCCTCTGACGAAAGGAGAAGACTGCACCAGTATAGTCATGTCATGCATATGGATGAGGGCAGCTGCATCAGGAAGTGCCAATCTGTAATTATGGAGGAAACATGTGGAAGGGGTAGATCCAGGAAGATGTGAGATGAAGTGGTGAGAATGAATCTTTAGATGTTGGGCCTCACAGAGGAGATGACAAGGGATTGAAACTCGAGATGGTTTGCTGTACTTGAGAAGGCATGTCAAGCTAAGTAGAAACATGGATGTCCATGCATACCGGCATGTCCACTTCATCCCTCTCTCAGCCAAGAGACGCTAGTCTTGTGGGTCCGTGGGTGCAAATGCCACAAAAAAGCACCATGGAAGTCTTGAGTAAAAGTCCCATATAAAAGGACCTGTACCAGTGCACCATAAAAGCACCTATACTGGTGCCATGTAAAAGTGCCCGTGACAGTGCCATATAAAGGTACCCTTGCCAGTTCGATGCTTAAAGCACCCTGTACACTCTGTAAAGTGGTTGATGTTAAGCAGGGCATCCATCCATAGAAACTATGCCAAAACAAGCAATGGAACCTGGGCAGTTCTTTGACTGGGCAGTTCTTTGACTGGCCAGTCCCTGTCAAATCATCCACCCATGCCTACATAACAATATACAATATATATATATATATATATATATTATACACACACACACACATATATATATATATAAAAATAATTATATATATGTATGTATGTATATATATATATATATCCTGAAGTATATGTGCCAACTAAATGTGGCAGTCTCATAGAAGACGATGCTACTGTTGCTTTTAGCCCCAAGAGGACATCTCCCCCAGCTGTCTAATGACACACTGTCTGTGTCTGATTAGTATTTGTGAAGGGAAATCACCTTTCCCATCTCTACCCTGATGTGATACACACAGACCCGGGTTTCTGGGTAGTAACCCGTCATCAGTGTGTGAGAATCACCAGCTAGCGATGAGAACTCATTCCAAACACAAAATACTATATGTTTTTACAAATTAAAAGTGTGGCTTATTAGCAATTAGAACGTAAAAGGCAAAATTAATAGACGCCACAAAAGTGATGGAGGGTGCTGACTAGCACCACTTATGTGAAAATAAGAGTTAAATTAACCCCAAAGCCACTGAAGCACTATACTTAATGACTGACAAAGGGAAGTAAGTCCCTGGCATATATATAGCCATATCGCGATTTCAAATTTTGGGGTAGACCACCTTAACTCTCTCATCAGTGGTTCTTCACACCTATATATTTATAAGATTAAAAGTCAGTTTCAATCTTGCTTGCAATGTTACCCAGCCAAACTGGTACATAATGGGAAGATACTATGAATTAAGTTTACCCTGAAATATTAATACAAACAGAATAAAACAAGTTTCATGTAAATTGGACAAGTAATTTTAAAGCTATTAGAGATTTGGGGGTATAAATACCCAAAACGGTGCATAATGAGAAAATATTCTGAAAATAATCTTCATCCCGAAAGGGAAAAAGCTCTTATCTTTCTATTAGACACAGTGACAAGGCAACAAAAAATATGAGTATTTTTTTACGGTAAATGTTTCTATTTTTACTTCTGTTAAACACAATATTTTAATCATTCAGAAATATTTTTAAGTGAATGTGATTTCAAAAATATAAACTGTTTGTATGGTAAGTATTTATATTTTAACTTTCTTTAAACAGACAATATTCTAATGTTTTTTAAAATTATTTTCAAGTGAATACCATTACAAAAATTTTTTTGGCATATTTAAAAAATATTTTCAAGTAAAAATGACTTTAAAAATATGGTAAATATTCTGTAAAAAAAACCCATTCATAACCTTGGTGTGGAAGGGTTTTTCAAGTGCATTCAACATATCTCACCCCCAAAGATTTGGCTGCTATTTCTAGCACGCCCTGCTACGATGTAACAGCTTGAAATATTTGTAGCAGGGCGAGCAAGAAATAGCAACCAAATCTTTCCTTTTCTGGCGAAAGGAGCCGTTTATGCATGATTTTGATGTCACATTCGTTGAAAGCATGCAAAATAAACTGGAAAAGAAAAAAAACCCTCGAAACAAAACTCCATTACTGGGAAACTCAGAGTTTTCCGGTGACCCAATGGATCAGGGGTAGTCTAGTATATATATATATATATATATATATATATATATATATATTAATGATTTGTATGACTTATAAAAACATTTAATATACTTTATAGTATATTATAGTTGCATAACGAAATACCAAATACCTACAAATCACTATTACTTTTATACCAACTTCCAGGAATGCATTTAATATGTAAATTGGTAGATTCAATAACTTTACACTGCTATATATAATGTCTATATAAGCAATGTGCTCGAGGATGGTTAATGGATTAGATGGGTGCTGAAGAAGGGGTAAACCCCCACACACACCGAAATATGGCATATATGCTCACACTCATTTTTCATATTCGATCTCATTGTTTCTTTACCTCCAACATTTTATATATGAAACACTGTAGCAAAAATCAGTGCTGGCTGTAATTTCTATAGAATATCTATAGAAATTGGCATAACAATGTATATATATATATATATATATATATATATATATATATTGGGTTGTGCGGAAAGTTCGTGCCGATTCATAGTAGCTTACCTTTCAACTTATTTGCCATGACACCACCTCAATTCTGGGAAGAGGGTATTTTCAAGTTAAAGGAGAGATGGAGATGCACTGGGCAACAAAATAGTTCATATTTGGTTGATTAAAAATGTCATGGCAAGTATTTATTGACCTTTTCCTTTCCTTTATTAATCGTCCCGAACTTTCGGGACAACCCAATATATATCATCATCATCCTCGTTTAACGTCCGCTTTCCATGCTAGTATGGGTTGGACGATTTGACTGAGGACTGGCAAGCCAGAAGGCTGCACCAGGCTCCAATCTGATCTGGCAGAGTTTCTACAGCTGGATGCCCTTCCTAACACCAACCACTCCAAGAGTGTAGTGGGTGCTTTTATGAGCCACCGGCACGACAGCCAGTCACACGGTACTGGCAACAGCCATGCTCAAAAAGGTGTTTTTTACGTTCCACCTGCACGGGAGCCAGTCCAGCGGTACTGGCAACGACCTCGCTTGAATGATTTTCTAATATGCCACCAGTACAAGTGCTAGAAGGCAACGTTGGTAACGATTACGCTGAAATGGTGCTATTTACGGGCCACTAGCATGGAAACCAAACAGCTGCTCTGGCAATGAACACCCTCGACAGTGCTGTTAGTGCTCCACTGGCGCGGTGCCAGTCATTGAGTATGGTTCAATTACGATTTCACTTGCCCCAACAGGTCTTGTCCTCATCTGGTTTGTTGTTACCACAACATTTCGGCTGATTTACTCTCCAGCCTTCATCAGGTGTCCTAGTGGAATTTTGAACCCAACCCTGTGTTTTCATTCCCAAGGTATTTCTTTGCAGATGTTATTATTATTATTATAATTATTTATTCAAGGTACTGCCTGGACACATGATGAAAGGCTGGAGAGTAAATCAGCTGAAACATATTGGTAACAACAAACAAGATGAGAACACATATCTGTCCAATGTAAATAATGTACAGAATTCCTCATCTCTAAAATATAGAACAGTGTATGCATATATATATTGTGCTGGTGCCACATAAAAAGCACCAAGTACTCTCTATGGAGTTGTTGGCTTTAGGAAGGGCATCCATCTGTAAAACCATGCCACAACAGACAACAGAGCGTGGTATGGACCCTAATCTTACCAGCTGTGATCAAACTGTTGAACCCATGCCTGGAAGACGTTAAATGATAATGATATATATATCATCATCGTTTAACGTCCGCTTTCGATGCTAGCATGGGTTGGACGATTTGACTGAGGACTGGTGAAACCGGATGGCAACACCAGCCTCCAATCTGATTATATATATATATATATATATATATATATATATGTGTGTGTGTATGTATGTATGTATATATACACACACACATATATATGTATGTATATATATATATATATATATATATATATATATATATATATATATATATATATATATATATATATGTAAAGCATCATTTGAGCATGGCCAATACCAGTGCTGCCTGACTGGCCCGCATGCCGGTGGCACGGAAAAAGCACCCACTACACTCTCAGAGTAGTTGGCAATAAGGAAGGCATGAAGCTGTAGAAACCTCGCCAGCTCAGATTGGAGCCTCCTGTAGCCTCCCGTCCTGCCAGTTCTCGATCCTCCAACCCATGCCGGCATGGAAAGCAGACATTAAACGATGATGATGATGATGATGATGATATATGAGTTTGATAAATGCCATGCATAAAACTCTTGACATATGAATCACTTTTGTAACTTTTTGCCAATTAAAAATACCAGAAGAAATATATATATATATATATATATATATATATATATATATATATATATATATATATATATATATATATATACTCAGCCAGAGAGTTGTATCTCCTGTTTGTTGCATGATAGATATATAAATAGATAGAAATAGACAGATCGATCGATCGATAGATAGATAGACAGATAGATTAGTAAATAGATAGAAAGATAGACAGACAGACAGATAGATGATAGGTAAATAGATGAATGGATAGATAGATAGAGAGAGAGAGAGAGAAAGAGAGAGAGTGATAGATAGACACAGACAGACAGATAGATAGATAGAAAAAGAGAGAAAGACAGACAGATATATAGACAGAGAAAGAGATGTATGTGTAATTACATAAAACTGAACGTATATTCAGGTGTGTATATATTTATTTATACATGACTCCGAGCATCAATTTATGTATGTCCTTGTACATATGCATACACACACACACACACACATATTGGTACACAGGTAAAGATATACACCCACAAACACGTATATATATATATATATATATATATATATATATATATATACTCCCACTTACTGAGACAGCATTGATTAAAAAAAACCTATGCACTCTTTAAAAAAATCACAAAAGACACAAAAACTATTAAAATACACACACAACAACAACAACAATGCCTACACTGACACAAAAACACAAACACAAAATCTTAAAACTCTCTCACACACACACAAGAGATACAAAACACTTGGTGGTGGTGGGGGTGTTCTGTTATTTTGTTCTTTTTATTGCTATGATTGAGGTTTCCCTTTCCTCCTCCTCCTCCTTTCTTCTCCCTCATCCCTTCACTTTTCCTTTGCTCCAGCCCCACCCTTATATATCCTTCATCCTCAATCCCAAATCCAGTCTCTGTCTCTCTCTTTCTCCCTTTCTTTCTTTCTCTCTCTTTCTTACTCTCTCTCTCACTTCCCCTCTCTCTTTCCGTCTTTCTCACTCTCTCTTACTTCCCCCTCTCTCTTTCTTTCTTTTTCTCCCTCCCTCTCTTCTACTAGTACTACAACATGCCTCATTGCACTTCATAACACACAACTCCTCCCACCCTTCCCCATCACCACACAAAATGCCACCACTACCACCAACACAAACATACCATACATGCCACCACCACCACTACCATCTCCAATACACACCATCTTTACCCCCGTAACCCACCACCACCACCACCACACCACATCACTACGACCACATCCACGGGCACACTTACCCATCACGCCCACCACCAATAAACACCCTTCCCTTATCATTCCACACCTTCCGTACTACCCACGTGATTCTGTGACGTAAGAAACACTTACCTCATGGTCTTCTTGTTCTTCTTGCCGACTGATGTCAACTTCTGCGTACTTGAACAACTGGCCGTGTCACCAGACGCCAAACTGCTGCCACCTCCGTCATGAGACGGGCTGCCGTTTGGTGTATAGCCATTTCTCACACTACTTCGGTTACAGTCGTCTGCCCCTCCATATGGCACCGGCCGGTAATCGTTCAACTTGGCCTGTTCCTCGTCGTCATCATCATCATCGCCGGCAGCGAAGCCTGACGCACCGCCAGTGCCGCCGCCCGAACCGCTGTTCTTTCCTCCACGGCCGCGACCTCGCTTCCGACCGAAACACCAGTTGCACAGCATGGACGCCATCACAAGGCCAGTGACGGAGATAAGAGTCGAACAGATGGCAGCCACAATCAATAACTCTTGATCGATGTACCACTGTTGTTCTGTGCTAGTGGTGGTAGTCGTCGCCGGCACCCCCGGCTGGAGTGGGGGTGGATGGGGCGGTAAGACAGCTGCCGATACTGGCGGAAGCGGGGGAGGAGGGGGTGGGGGTGGAGGGGGCGCTATGGCTGCGCCGGAGGCGGCCAGTGCTGCTGCTGCCGCCGCCGCTGCTGATCGGGCTGTGGACCGCGCTGCTGCTATTGCTGTTGCTGATGATGACGATAGTGATGATGATGCGGCGGAGGCGGTGGAGGAAGAGGATGGCGACAATAGGGATGATAAAGGTGGGGGTGATCGACTGCCGTACGTCTTAGCCAGCATGTCTGAAAGAAAGAAAAAAAAATTGACATTTAGAGAGAATGAAACAAACGAAAATAGATAGATAGATATAT